>NW_021636011.1:0-235538 GCF_004799145.2 Neltuma alba | reverse complement strand
TTCCCTTTATGTCTAGATTTCAGGCACAAAACTTCGTAGCGAGTCAAAGTATTACATTTGGGATGCCTCATCTGTGGAGGATGTGCAATGACCAAGTGACGAAAGTGTGTGCCGAAGGAGGATTTTGAACCTATTTGTGGTTTGTAGTTATTAATTGTATTCAATTAATTTCTAGGACAATTGATGCCTTAATTGTTGCTTTTTCAAGTGTAGACACCTGAGATTGGAGCCAAGATGAAGACTCAAGGCACAAAGAGCAAAAAGAGGAGCCTCTGCCATGGTTCGCCGCGACGAACGTCTGCCTTCAGGAAAGAAACTCTCTGCCATGGTTCACCGCGGCGAACCCCTTGTATCAGTAAAATCAGACCCGACCATTTCAGGAAAATTTGACTGCCCCATTCCATGAATCGACCCAGACACGTCATATTCGGTTAGAAACCCTATTTTCGGTATGAGTGAGGTCAGACACGAATATTCAACCACCATCCACGTTTTTCTCTTCAACTTCTCTCATCTCTCCCACCAGAACCCTAATCCCCCATCTTCCACTATCATCTTCATCCATGGCAACACTGAGTCAATTTCAATGGAGATGTTTCTGCACACCATGAGTGGCTAAGCTTCCTCCAGCTCTTGAAGATGATGATTGGCATGAGTTCTAAGAGCTTAAGAGGGGAGTTTCAGTTTCATCATTATAGTTTAGCTATGTATTATGAATTCCTAGTTTAAGATTTATAGATTCTTAGTAAAAGACTTTGATTGATATGTAATCTCTAGTTGATGATTCATATTTGTAGTTGGATTGGTTAATGTTGGATTTCATGCTTCAATATATGAGTTACATATATGTTCTTTGTAGCTTTCTTGATTCTCTTCATCTTGCATGGTCATGTTTTGATGATGAGTTGATTTTCTGTTGCATTGAACCATTTGCATAATCATTCTTATTACACATTAGGGAAGCTTACCAATGTTTTCATTAATGAGTTCATTAATGTAAGCATTGGACTCAATGAGTTATTGAGGTTGTTATCAAGAAAACCTAATGAATTTCTAAAACTCCCACATCTTAGAGAACTATGATTGCCAAGAATCCATTTTCAAGAGGTTTCATTAATTGATTTAGTACTTGATTTCCATCCGTTCATCTTAATCTCCCAAAAATCCAAAAATACATTTACATTCTATTGCATTTTACCTTAATTACAAGTGTCAATGAAAACCCCAACCTTTTCAGCTTAATTTGCATAACCATGGCATTTAGTTAATCTAGGATCTTAATTTTGGCTCCACAAGTGAAACGACTCGAGGTTGTGCCTATAGTATAATCCTTGGATAAATTTTTGAAATTGGCCCCAAGGTGTAAACAAAGACATTCAAGGCGATTTTCAGATGGGTACTAAGTTGTTGTAGACGAAGTGAAACATCCTACCTTTAACTCCTGAGAATACGTATTCGTAAGGGTTATGATTCAAGCAGGTCAAAATACAAGCCCGTGGGTTAAAATTTCAACATAACTACTACGGATCACTATTCACTGTTTAAATTCAGATTTTAGGTCCGATTTTGAAAAAATCATAACTAATTCTATAAAAATCATATTGAGGTGCTCTAAAATTCTACAGAAAATTTTTTGAAAGCTCTTTAAGGGAAAAATATCCAATTGGACTTATCCTTGGCCAATTCATATAATTTAATCAATAAAATTACTGTTTATTTGGTAAAATCTGGAACTTCTAGATTTTGTGCCTCAACTTTGAAAATTTGTATCCCCTTGTGTACACATCCAATTGAGACTATCTACCTCTTATTTTAAATCTTGGGATATTACTAATGAATCTGCCAAATTTTGTAGCTTAACTCATTCATTTGGTAGGTCAAACTAGAGCTATAAACTCATTGTTCCATGACCTACGTTTTATCCCTTAACCTCTTTTTACTTTAATTCTTTCTATTTCTTTAGCATACATAAATTGGGTTTACACTTTCCCAATCATCCTCATACATTTCTATTCATCCCATAAACATGTAACTAAATACATGGCTCATTGGCATCCATAACATAAATTACGTAATAGGAGAATTACACATTGAATAATAACATCATTAATTAACGTCAATAATTCTCCACTTTCTTCTCTTGCCTCTCCTCTCATGCCATTATTGCCCACCATTGATTGACCTAAATAGTTGTTTAGGGAGGGGTGAGATTCGGAGGAATCTCAGTAGCACACTACCTATAAGCATACAAGACATAATGCAAATGCATGACATGTTATAATGTCCCAACATTAACATGTGAATACCATGGAAAGTAAGCTAAAGCATTTCATGCTTCATAATATATTGCCAAGGCAAAGCATAATATAAACTTGCAAACATAACTTTGTAAACATTTCATCATAGCTTAGTCACATCATGGCAACACAACCAGATCATGCAAGCATACTATCAAGTACACAATATAGGTAAGTTTACTACCTTGTAACATAGCTTTCCTTCTTGCTTTTCCTTTGATTCTCTTGTCTTTCCAACCTCATGGATTTTTGGTCAACACCATTAAACATCCTCTCGATGATCCAAGGTCCTAAACACGTCCATACACAATGCCAAACATTCATTAGAACCAAGACACCAACCTATTTCTTACTTGGTTCTTTCTTGAACATAATTGAATTCTAACTTCTGAGTTTTAATTGCAATCTTCCTAAAATTATTTCCACATGCTATTCCCACATAATTTTGCATGTAGAATCCATTTATGATTTAAAAAAAGTCAAAATCCAATCCTAATCATTTAGAACAGTCAAGGCCGAACAGAATCACAAACTAAGAGAAAGTTGAATTTCTTGCAAATCAACACAGAACTACTTGATTCTTGTTGTTTCCAAGCCTTAAATATATTTCTAACATCTATTCATCTTTCTCTAACCTCATCAATTTCGTGTAGTATGCCCCCTTAGAATTTCAATCATAAAAAATCCAATCAAACCAACCACCAGGCTCAAAAATAACAAGGGAGGTAGAAACTACATAAAAAACGGCACACTTACCTTGTTTTAGAGCTTGATCTAGTTTGGATCACTTGCCTTTCTTTCCTCCTCTTCTTTCTCTCTTTAGAAACCATTTTGCAAGAGCTTCCCCATAGGTTCCTTATGCTTGGACGAAATATAAGGAGGGGAGGGGTATTTATAGAAAACAAGACTGAATCTCAACCGTTGATCTTAAAAATACCTGGCTTGATTTGGACCATCCATTTTCTCTTTTTATCTTGTGATAACATGTGTCCTATGACATCATGCTTACCTCATCTTGATGACATCATACTTACATCATCAAGCCACATGTCTTGCATCTGACCGCACACGTGTCTTGTATCTGACCGTACACGTGTCATGCATCCGACCGTACACGTAATACCTTCTTTTCCCATCTAACCATACACTTGTCTCTTCCATATTCCTTCATCATTTTGGCATTAAAATAGGGAAAATTAATATAAAACTCGTGCAAAATATAGCCCGTAGGCATTCCTCTACCTATTTTGCCATTCTGCACCTTATCGAGTACTTTTTTTGAGTCCTAACTGACCCAGACCACTGGGCATGTTCTGGCACCATTTTCTCATCTTAATTAAGTACATATATGGCGCTGTCTTAGAGGAGCATAGATGAAAATAATTAGCTCTACTGACAAGCTACTTAACCTTACTGAGTCACGCGGTAGAGATTTCACTATAACGGGTAGACAAAGGACTGTCAAAAATATTCTTGTACTGCGTTCTGATTTTTTTATGTTGTCCATAAATATCTTCTGCTGACCCAGCATGATGACTCGTAGGTGTCATAATTGCATTTGTGACTCAACATGATGACTCGTAATGTCATGATTGCATTTGGTGACTCAGTATGATGACTTGTAGGTGTCATGATGGTCTTTAGATATTTTCTTTCTCCTTTTTCCAGAAATATTATTACATAATACTTAATCGGGGTTACCTTCTTCGAATTCTTCTATCGGCTCGTAACTCTATTGATCTATCTCTGGGTTTCATTCTTTCCCTTTCATCATGGGAATTCCTCTAATTTTTCTCGAGTTAAAAGTCAAACTCTAGACAGCTATTTTGACTTTTCCCGGATAAGGTATAAATAGGTTTTAAATTTAATTAAAGCTAACCTTATCTATTTCTGGGGATGGAATTAATTTTACAATCAGTGTAAATTCCTCAACTACTGTTCCCCAATTTTTCCTAATTATTTGAGGCCGTCTTATAGCTTAAATAATTCAATTTAAGTTACTATCTCAAATTGTCCAAAACCCTGGAATGACTTCAAGGCATTTCCTTTATTTCTAGCCTTATATCGGCTCTGGGATCCTATTCCCATTTTTCTGGAATTTTTCTAAGTCCTTTGGGCTCTTCTTGCTAACTCTGAGCATTGAACGACCAAAACTTTTATTATTTACAATTAGGTCCTTACTTGGCTTAGGAATCTTTTCTTTGCAATTTGGTCCCTCCTTAGGCCTAACCTTCAGAACCATCTCTTACAAGTTTCTAGCATAACCTTGGCTCTTAGTTGTTTCCAATTCGTCATTCTTTAGTCCCCCAAACAGTATTGTTTTACATATTTGCCCTTGAAAAATCTCTTTTTCCTTCAGAGAAATGTCCGGGACTTTCGTTGCATTGGACTTAGTAATCATCCTTTCCCTAGTACTATTACTTGTATCTATAAGCCAAAATTTGGTATGTTACATTTCCCCCCTCTTATAAAATTTCGTCCTCAAAATATTAAGATTAAACCTCAACCTTTGCTTTTCCTGGGAGTTTTCTTAGGGAGAATGTTCTTTGGCTCTCACTTTTGGCCTGCAGATTCTGCTTTTTGCTTTATTGGCCAGGCTTTAGCCTTAGGTTTCATACTTCAATCTCATGAAATTTCACTTAATCTCATAAGTTCTTATGTCCTTGGGCATTTAAACGAATGCTTTTTGTTTTCTTCCACATGTCTTTCATTCCTTAGGCACACATACTTAACGTCGTGCCTTAACATCATACCTTTTCTAGGTTTCCCTTATCATATCTTCTCTAGGTACTTCCTGTATCTTCATATTTTAGACCATTTCATACTTTATCTTAAGGGCCTATTCCCTTTCTTTTACATTCTGATTTCACACATAGCTTGCCTGAATGCATAACCTTTAGGACTTACAGCCTGTGGTTCCCTTAATTCTTACTTTCCTCACCTTTCTTTGTTGACTAGAATAGAATTGAGCTTAGTCTAATTACAATAACATATCTGTGGGAAAAGTCAAGGGTACTCTCTTTGTATTAGGTAATCATCCTGAGGAGGTTTTCCCATCTTAAACTCATCCCTAGTCATCTCATTCTCCCGCTCCAAAGAGATACAAGGACACTACCCTTATGGCTCAATAACCTTCCCTTAGGCTTGGTCTACCATATCTCGGGAGCTACCTCATTCTACCGTAAGCCTCTTCAGGATCCACCATGACCCTGGATTCTCTCATATTATACCTGAGCCATGTTCATTCTTTGGAGCCTTTAAACCAGTAGACTGAGTTAAAGAATAAGTCACCTATCCTCAGCCAGTAATTTGACTGATTATTCCCCAGAACTAATCACAGACACCCATATTGCCTTCTTAGGCCTTACTCAATTCTTTCTGCCAACTCTGGAATCATTTATCCTTTTTCCTTAACTTTTAGCTACCCCAAGCCATTTCCCTATCATTTTGCCCCTGTAATTTCTAGGCTATTTGTTCATCTCTATGGCCTTCTGGGCTTATCATTATATCTATGACAGTCTGCCACGCCTTACAATTCCCTTTCTCATCTTGCAGGGAGAGGTCTTATAAAATCATTTTTATCATCTCCTCAGATATCTATCCTTTCATTACTCTTGGCCAACTTCACTCTTATTAGGGTAAGGTTAACTCTGCGAGCCTTGCGTTGGCCGTTATTACTCTTTCCTGTGGGAGGACATATTACTCACACCAGAGCACGTCACCTCAACCACTTTCCTGGCCTTGATGGAGGATATAACACTTTCACAGTACGGCATCAACTCTACCACTCCAGGAGGACGTACTGTTACCTTTATAATGTTGTCAATCCCATCATAACAGTTCTCCTTCCTTCTCTTTAGAGGACAGCTTGCTCTTGCAGAGTAGCATCAACTCTGCGTCGAAAAACCACCACCTCCCAATTATTTAATCTCTGTCCCGGCACATTCTTACCTACCAAATCCCTATTAAGGGAGCCTCTCAACCTGACCCGTTCGATCATCCTGGCAATGACATTTGTCTATAGGGATCTCATCTCTCAAATTCCTTATTGGCCTGAGTACTGTGGTCACACTTCTCATAGATGCCTTAAGGACACAAAAGAATACTATTTAGTCCCCAATGTTATCAAGTATCTACGCATCATCAGGCTCTAAGCATCTTCGAAAACTTACTCATCTCTCTCTATAAATTAGTTCCCAATGCAACCATCAACTTTTACATTCTCATCTATTTCCGTTTGAATCTATCCTCAAGAGGAATCATGCCTAACTTTATTGTTTGTAACTTTCTTTACCTCTTGACTAATTATTCTTATGGTCAGGTGTTGATCACCATACCCTCATCACATCACATAGCGAACATTTAGCCACCTTATTGCATGGTATCTAGGTCAGGCACTAAGGTCATTATTGACTCTTCATTCATTATTATCTAATCTCTGTCCCCTTGGTTTACTATCCCTTAGAGATTTTTACCTCTATTCAAGGATTTGAACAAACCTCAAACAGCTTGTCTGATTACCTTGCCTCTATTGAGGTTACATCGATTACTTAGGGTTTCGGTTGCCACTTGGTTTCCCTACTGGGGTATTGACTCATATCCCTGACTAGCTCACTATACTCTTAGCCATTACCCTATTGGGGAGTCCCTTGGCTTTGACTCATACCCCAAGTTAAGCTTTCTCAACTCAACCATTCCTCTCCGGATGGGGAGTCTCTTAGCAATGGCTTCCTAGCTCTCAAGTTACTCTTTGCATTCCTTACTTCTCTTCTATGTCCATTTCCCTTGGACAAAACACCTCAATTTCTTAACTTCAGTGGGACCAATCCTAGTAACCCGTCACTTTCCTAGATAAGGATTTCACTCATACTGAGCTTTACTTGAACCAATACTCTGCTTATACCTTTGTATTATACCTTTGTCAAAACCTTTATTAGAGCCTCCGTTCTGTTTAAACAATTGCTAGAACCTTTGCTTTGATACCAAAATGAAACATCCTACCTTTAACCCTCAGAATACGCATTCGTAAGCGTTATGGTTCAAGCAGGTCAAAATACAAGCCCGTGGATTAAAAATTTCAACATAACTACTTGGATCACTATTCACTGTTTAAATTCAGATTTCAGCTCTGATTTTGAAAAAATCATAACTAATTCTATAAACAATCAAAATCTAATCCTAACCATTCAGAACAGTCAAGGCCAACAGAATCACAACTAAGGGAAAGTTAGATTTCTTGCAAAATCAACACAGAACCACTTGATTCTTGTTTTCGAGCCTTTAAACATGTTTCTAACATCTATTTCATCTTTTCCTAACCTCATCAATTTCGTGCAGCATGCCCCCTTAGAATTTCAATAAAAACTCCAATCAAAACAACCACCAGGCTTAAAAATAACAAGGGGAGGTAGAAACTACATAAAAAACGACAACACATACCTTGTTTTAGAGCTTGATCTGGCTTAAGATCACTTGGCCTTTCTTTCTCCCTCTTCTTTCTCTCTCTAGAACCATTTTGTAAGAGCTTCCCCATGGGTTCCTGTGCTTGGATGAAATGATAGGGAGAGGAGTGTTAGTGGCAGTCTCCCCCAAGAGGGGGGTGAATTGGGTGAGTTATAAAAATTTGTGGAATTAAAAATAAATACCATCAAAAATAGAGAGTGTAAGTTTAGAAAGATTTCACCATAGAGAGAAAGACACAGGATTTATACTGGTTCGGTCTTAACCACTTGACCTACGTCCAGTCCTCAGACACCTCTGAGTATTTCACTATCTTCTAAGATTGATCAGGCTCTTGGCGCCTCAGTACAGTAATTAAGTCACTCAATCACTCCCCCTTACTTCCCGTAAGGTTACAAACCACTCAAGAGTCCACACTCTTGAGTATCACATAAATGTAATTAATGATGAGTGAGTAATCTCTCTTACAGAGTGAATGGATGATAAACACTGATGCTCAGTATAATGAAAGAACAGAGTATTGAATGCAACAGTAAATGATCATAGATGGTAGCTCGGGTATTCAATTCTCTTTCATTAATGCTTCTTCGCGTCTTTTATAGTTGAGGTCGTTAAGTAACCATTAGACGAAAGAGCTTCTAGCCGTTGTGACTCCGTTTGTGTGTTTTTCCAGTTGCAACGGTTCCGCCATTAATGCTCCTAAGCTTCTGACAAAGTAGGTTACAGGCTACATAATCAACCGTTGAAGAGCCGTTGGGATTTTCCTTTGTAATCTGCAACAAAACTTTTACTCAATAAGTTGATCTTTGTAGTGTAAGCCTTAAAGCAAAACTGAATAGGTGATAATATGATTATTCATTGTTTTCAGGTAGAATCAAATGTTTGTTGAATAGCAGAATAATAATCTGAACATATTTGATCGAAGTGCTAATCGATCATTGGTTGATCGATCAGGTTATCGATAATCAGAGTGAAAGCTTTTGAATCAGTTAATGAGGATTATCGATCAAGTGATGGATCATTACTTTATCGATTAATTGATCGATAAAAGCAGCAGAGACACTTATGCTGATATGTAAACTAGAGAAAGATCAGAGTCACTTTTGATCATAAATCACTAAGCAAAATAATCAAGATGATCGTGCATACTAAAAACAGTTTGAAAGAAAATAGATAATTGAATATAAGAAAATCATAGCTAACTAAAATTGAACTGAAGGAGTTCTATGATCGATTAGTTAATCGAATACTTGTTGATCGATTAGATTATCGATAATCCAAATGTTACAGAAATGAAACTTTAATCAATGTTGATCGGACACATTATCAATAAACTCATGATCGATAATGTTATCAATAAACACCATGTGAAAAATATTCAGTGAAGAGCAAATACTAAGTGGATTGATCGAATAGGTGATCGATCAGTGAATGTTCGATCAGGTTATCGATAAAATGTGAGACAGAGACTTTATCCTAAAGCTGTTTATCGATCACATTATGTGAAAAAGAATTATGCATAATGGTTCAATTATCGATAATGTTATCGATAATTTAACTATAGAAGAACCAAGTAGAGCAGATGAAACACTGATTATCGATCATGTGATTGATATTTGGTGATCGATCAGGTTATCGATTAGCAGCTTTGATAAGTACCTACATTCAGAGAGTTAACAAACAATATTCGATCATATTATCGATAAATGGTTGATCGATAATGTGATCGATAAATGATGACAGAATCAAAGTGCAGAACGAGTAAAGTGTATTACCATTTATTAGAGTCTTTATTGATAACTAATTTGTCGATCATGCACGCAAGTTTCGGGTTAGAAACCCTATTTTGGGTATGATGACATGAGATGATCATTATTCAGCCACCACCTTCGTATCTTTCATCCTCTTCTCTCATTTCACCTCAGAAACCCTAATCCCATTTCCATTTCTTCCATCTACTGCTGCCATGGCTGAAGAACAATATCTAGTTGGAGTTGGTTCAAGAGTTGACTAGCTAAGCTTCTCAACTCTTGAATATGGTGGAAGGAGCATGAGTTCCAAGAGCTTCAAAGGGGAGTTAGCTTCATCTATGAGTTCTAGTTCTTTATTTATGAATTTCTAGGTCTAGGATTTGTAAATTTGAGCTGAACTATTTTGATTATGGTTGTAATCAATTCTGGATGATCATTTTTGTGTATTGGATTAGTTAATGTTGAATTTGAGCTTCAATATATGTGGTTACATATATGTTTCTATGCATCTCTTTTGATACTCTCTGTCTTGCATGGTAATGTGTGATTGTTGAGTTGATCTGGGCTTGCATTTAACCAAGTGCATTAATTAATCTTAATATACACACACCAAGTGAGCTTAATAGGATCTTATGAAATGGGTGACATTGATTAAGATCCTAGACTTAAAGAGTTCTTTAAGGTTTTCATTTAGAAGACTTGGTGATTTCTACTCCCAAAATTATTTTGAACCATGATTGCTTCAAAACTGTATTCAAGAGATTTCATATCATTAACTTCACTTCATTACCACTATCTTAGAAAAATCCAAAAACATAGTAACTTAGATTAGCATTAATTGCATTTAGTTTTGGCATTTCATTAATGGTTAAAAACACCAAAAACCCCTTTTTCATTACTCTGCATAGCATTAATCTAACTTAGACATCTAATTTAGGCTCCCAAAAGAGAACGACCCGAGTTTGCACTACTGCATAGCTTGGAAAATTTTTGAGCGAGAACCTCTAAGCGAATAATAAGAAAAGGCTCTCTTTCATTGGTGGTTTGAAGAACAAAGTTGTGCTTTAAGAGATTAGAGTAAATGTTAGTTGGAAACCTTTTCTAAAATGCTTGGTGCTTAATCATTTCATATCTTTTCACCTCATCTTATTTCATTTAACCCTTCCCATTATCATAACCTAAAAGTCCTCTTGATCATTACATTCATGCATTAGAAGTGGAGAGGTAGGATTTTAACAAGCTTATGGTAAAGTGTTGATTAAGTGGATTTGAGAGAGAATTACCCCAACTTGGTGAGTAGAGTGAAACAATTTATATCTTGAGTGTTTTCTCTTTTGTTCATTCCCATTGCATTGACTGTACTCTACTTTAATCCCTTCTCATTAAATTAGATCACTATGATTGCTTGTTTAAAGAGTTGGATTAATGGCACTACCGCTTTCTTACTTTGAATTCATAGGGATTCCCATTTGTATCAATACTATTCTCTTGCTCTAGCTTTGTATTGCCTTTGTCCAGGAGTACAAAGGTTTAAGTGTAGGGGATTTGATTGAACCCATTTATTCTATGTTATTTCATATCATTTTAAGGGTTTTTATCATAGGTTTTGGCTCCTTTTAATGATAATTGTACTTAATTTAGATTAAGAGTCCTTACTTTGAGTTAGTGTCTTTTTTAGGGTAAAATTGTCATAATTGGTTATTAATTGTATTCAATTGATTTCTAGGACAATTGATACTTCAAATTGTTGCTTTTTATTGTAGAACACTTGAGAATTAGAGCCAAGATTGAAGACCAAAGCATTACACAACATGAGAGTTTCCAAGAAAATGCTGTGCTGTGGCAAAAAGTCTGAAAATGTGCATCAGTGGCTATTCTGGAATAGTTCGCGGGGCCAACTTTTGAGTTCGCCGGGGCCAACTTTCAAAATCTCACTAGAATACCTCTCTGGAATAGTTCACCGCGGCCAACTTTTGAGTTCGCCGCGGCGAACCTCTTCGTATCAGTAACGTCAGATTCGGATCCAGAACGCAAAAATGGACCCTCTACTCATATGATCTGACCCAAATTGACCCTAAAAGCCCTTAGAAACCCTATTTTCGACCTATCACTCCATTCCATCTCCTACAACACCTCTATTCTCCCATCCTCTTGCCTCTCCACCTCCATCTTCTTCCCCATCCATTTCCTTCATCTTTCATTCACTCCATCTCAATTCCTTCCACTCCCAGCTACCATGGCCGATGGATTCACTTCCGTTGGAGCTTTTCTTGAAGCTATGGAGGGCTAGGGTTTATCAACTCTTGAAGATGGTGGAGTAGCATGAGTTCCTAAGCTTCAAAGGGAGTTTTAGTTTTAATCTTCAGTTTTTAGCTAGGCATTTATGATTTCCTAGGTCTAGGAATTGTAAACTCTTAGCTAGATACTTTGATTAATTCTGTAATTAGTGGTTACTGATTATCTTTTGTATATTGGATTGATTGATGTTGAACTTTGAGCTTAAATATATGTAGTTGCATGTATGCTTAATGTCTCTCTCATGATTCTCTCTTATCTTGCCTAGTTGTGTTTGGGTATTGAGTTGATTGTGTGTTTCATTAAGCCATTTGCATGATCATTCCAATTTACACATTAGGGAAGCTAAACAAAGTTTACATTAATGAGTTTCATTAATGTAAGCTTTGGACTCATTGAGTTAATGAGGTTCTTATTAAGAAAACCTAATGATTTGTGAAACTCCCAATATTTAAGTGAACTATGATTGTCATCAAAACCATTTTCAAGAGATTTCCTATCAATCATTTCCATTACATCATTATTATCTTAAAACACCAAAAATATAGTATCTTAGGTTTGTTTTCATTGCATTCAATTTTGGCACATTTCATTAAATGCTAAAAACCCAAAACCCCATTTCATTGCATTGCATGGCATTTAGTCTAGCTTAGGTAATTAATAAAGGCTCCCAAAAGTGAAACGACCTGAGTTTGCACTATACTGCATAGCTTGGATTTATTTTTGATTGAGAACCCCAAGGCGAACGACAAGAAAGGCTCTCTTTCATCTACTGAATCAAATCTCTCTGAAACTTCTTTTTCCAAAACCACCATGGCTTATCAGTGAAGGTCCAGGATTGTGGAAATGCCCTCTAACTACCTATCTGAGATTTCCCCATAATCTCTGGCAGTGATGTATACTCTCCTCTCAAACTCTTGAAGCTCAATCTCAAACATCTCCCTGATTGATCTCTCCATAAAAGGTGGTCTAGGGGCAAGAGAGGGAGCTGCAGTGGATTCAGCCTCATCCTAAGTTCTAGAGGTACTTGCAACTGGTTGTTTCCCTTTATCCTTATGAGATATCTTTTGTGATGGTTTGAAGGGAACAAGAATTCTCATCTTGTTGAGCTGCGTGAGACCAAAAGCAGGAACCTTGGTCTTGAGTTCTCCAGGCTCAAATGGGGCAATATTATGTGCCTGTAGGAGGTAGGTAGCCAGCTGAGGGTAGGGAATTGGGGTGGATTTGGACTTGTTAAGGACAAAGTCCTTCATCTCAGTGTAGATTAGATCCCCAATATTTATCTTTTCCCCACTAATAATCCGAGCCAGAAGAAGATAGTCATCCTGAGTAAGGTGTGAGAAACTTCCAGATTTATTGATCATGCTCCTAGAGCAGATGTAATGGATTATTCGATAAAAATCACACATATGCTTAGGTAGAAAGTTCAGCTCACCAGGGTAATCATCACTCTCCATCAAAATTCTGTATGTTTTTATCTCATTCATATCTCCCCCTCTTACAAATTCCTGAGTCCCCAGCAGCTCATTCAACTTAGTACTAGTGATTTTGAACGATCTGCCTCTCAGTGTGACCCTCAAATAAGCTTCTATGAGATTGTCCTTATCATCATATTCTTCTACTGATTCCATATTGCAATAGAATCTCTTAACTACCTCAGGACAGTATTCACTACCTATAATTAACCAATTAGAGTAGTGCTGTAGTGGGTCACCTAAGTCGAGATTGATCTGCTTGTTTTTCTTTAGGCTATCTATGTCCACAGATACCACAGGGCAGAATCTTCTATTGGCAAAATCAGTTTTATACTTTGCTATATTTACTTCACTATCAAGATTGCCAATTAACAACTCAGAGAACTCAGTTGATATACCTTCAGTGGGGATTTGTTGAGAGCTTCCTTCCTTTGTTCTCTGTGTTTTCTGTCTAGACTGCCTGGGTACAGAAATTTTCAAATGAGAGCCTTGTTTTCGTTCACCTTGGGGTTCTTAATCAAAAATAAATCCAAGCTATGCAGTATAGTGCAAACTCAGGTCGTTTCACTTTTGGGAGCCTTTATTAATTCCCTAAGCTAGAGTAAATGCCATGCAATGCAATGAAATAGGGTTTTGGGTTTTTAAGATTTAAATGAATGGTGCCTAAACTAAATGCAATGAAAACAAACCTAAGATACTATATTTTTGGTGTTTTCAGATAATAATGGTGGAATGGAAATGAATGATAGGAAATCTCTTGAAAATGGTTTTGCTGGCAATCATAGTTCACTTAAGATATTGGGAGTTTCACAAATCCATTAGGTTTTCTTAATAACAACCTTAATAACTCATTGAGTCTAATGTTTAAATCAATGAACTTCCTTAATGAAAACATTGTTAAGCTTCCCTAATGTAAATTTGAGAATGATCATGCAATTGGCTCAATGTAATCGACAATCAACTCAATATCAAAACATGACATATATTTAAGCACATATGTGACCACATATATTTAAGCACAAAATTCAACATCAACCAATCTAAACTACAAATGTAAATCATTAACCAATGATTACAGAATCAACCAAAGTGTCTCACTAAGAATTTACAAATCCTAAACCTAGGAAACATAAATACATAGGTAGAAACTAAAGATTGAAACTAAAACCCCCCTTTGAAGCTTGGAAACTCATGCTACTCTACCATCTTCAAGAGTTGATAAACCCTAGCTCACCATAGCCTTGGAATCAGCTCCAACCAGAGTTAAATCTTCAGCCATAGCAGTCAGGAGCTGAAGGAAATGAGGTGGGATGAAGAAAGAGTGCAGGAAATAGAAGGGGAAGAAGATGGAGATGGAGAGGCAAGAAGATGAGATAATAGAGGTGTTGGAGATGATAGAATGGAGTTCTCCCTTGAAAATAGGGTTTCTAAGGGTTTTAGGGGTCTATCTGGGTCAGATCATATAAGTAAAGGGTCTATTTTTGCGTTCTGGATCCGAATCTGACATTACTGATACGAGAGAGTTTGCCGCGGTGAACTCAAAAGTTTACCCTGGTGAACTATTCCAGAATAGTCACTGATGCACATTTTCAGACTTTTTGCCATATCATAGCATTTTCTTAGAAACTCTCATGTTGTGTAATGCTTTGGTCTTCAATCTTGGCTCTAATTCTCAAGTGTCCTACAATAAAAAGCAACAATTTGAAGCATCAATTATCCTAGAAATCAATTAAGTACAATTAATAACCAATTATGACAATTTTACCCTCAAAAAGACACTAACTCAAAGTAAGGACTCTTAATCAAAATTAAGCACAATTATCATCAAAAGGAGTCAAAATCTATGATAAATACGCTTAAAATGATTTGAAATAACATAGAACAATTGGGTTCAATCAGCCGACTCCACAACTTTCTGAACTGAGGCTTCTTCATTTGACTCGGTCTTAGATTCTTCATGACCATAGGAAGCTTTGACTTGGCTCGGGGAGATTTTCTAGGTTGCTCTTTGGTTTGCTTCTCTCGGATTTTCAGGACCCCCTTTTTCTTGGTTGATTCTTCCCTCACTTTTGGTCTGTATCGTTTCTTAGTGCCCGAGGGAGTAGTCTCGCCTGATTGAACTTGTTTCTCAGAGCTCTCTTCCCTCTCCACATTAGGTTGTTTCACTCGCGCCATTTCTGAGGTACTGAGGAATTTCTGAGAGATTGACCTGTTGAAAGGATGTGTTTTGAGCTCAGTGAAGGTTGAAAAGGTAGTAGGGATGGATTCGAGTAGAAGAGAGGTTGGAAATTTAATAGAACAGTGATTCTTGACCATTGCGAGAAACAGGGGACGGGTAATGTTCGAGTTAGGGTTCGATAACTGACAAAGGAATTTCAAAAATTTTCCGTTATAAGCTTCAAAATTATCGATCATGTTATCGATCAACTGATGATCAATCACGTGTTCGATAAATATGAAGAACACACAAGAACACAGAATAGAATTATCGATCAAGTTATCGATCAAGCAATTATCAAACATGTTATCAATAAAATTAGTAACAGAAACGCGTACCTGGTCTGTTTATCGATCATTTGATCGATAATCCATTTATCGATCAGCTTATCGATTAATGCTTACCAATTCTGAAGGAAGTGTCTCAATATCTTGGCGCTCCTGATCAATGTTCTGATTGATAATCCATTTATCGATCAGCTTATCGATAATCAACGTTCTGAATTACTTTCTTTTTCTTCATATGCTGAATTTATTGATCAGGTGATCGATAAATTGCTTCTTCTTGGCGTTATGATTATCGATCTCTTGTTCGATCATTTCACACTCTATTTACCTCTTTTTTTTTTTAACAAAATAGAGCTTCCTGCAAAACAAATTTCTATCTACTTCGATGCTTAAGTTAGTTATCTAATCATCAAAGCATTAAATTTAAACATTCAAATTTGAGAGATAACATGAGATTTCTTACAGTTCATTGGGATTTACCATTCCTAATTCCCTTCGAAAGAAGTTGAACTTTTGCTGATCCAGAGGCTTTGTGAAAATGTCAGCTATTTGATAATCAGTGGGGATGAACTCAACCTTTACATCTTTCTTTTGAACATGGTCCCGAATAAAATGATGTCGAACATCGATATGTTTAGTTCAGGCATGATGGACTGGATTCTTGGACAGACTTATTGTGTTTGTGTTATCACATAGGATTGGAATCTCACGTAAGTTGATTCCTGAATCTTATAGTTGTTGCTTTAACCATAAGATCTGAGCACAATAGCAGGCAGTGGCTACATATTCTGATTCAATTGAGGAGATTGCCATAGTATTCTGCTTTTTGCTTGACCACGAGACAAGACACCTCCGAAAAATTGACATTGTCCACTGGTGCTTTTTCTGTCCATCTTATATCCTCCATGATCTGCATCTGAGTATCCCATTACATATTCTGCCCCCTTTTTAGATACCAGATTCCTAAATTCTGAGTTCCTACAAGATATCTGAGAATTCTCTTGACAGCTTCTTCATGTGACTCTTTTGGAGCTGATTGATATCTTGCGCACATTCCCACGCTGAATTGAATATCTGGTCTACTAGCAGTGAGATATAGTAATGAGCCGATCATTCCTCTGTATCTAGTCAGATTCACGTCCTTGCCGTCTTCGTCTGCATCTAGCGAGATGGTTGAGCTCATAGGAGTTGTTACACTTTTGGCATTCGCTAATCCGTATTTCTTTAATAACTCCTTCAAATATTTCATCTGGGATATAAATATGCCGTTTTTCTTCTGCTTGATTTGTAATCCCAGAAAGAAATTTAGCTCTCCCATCATTGACATTTCAAACTCTCCCTACATTAGCCTAGCAAACTCTTGGCAAAGATCTTCATTAGTAGCACCAAAAATAATATCGTCCACACAAATTTGAACAATCAAAAGATCTTTCTTATTTCTTTTAATATAAAGTATGGCATCCACTTTGCCTCGTTCAAATCCTTTTTCTATCAGAAAATTGCTAAGTCGTTCATACTAAGCTCTAAGAGCTTACTTTAAACCATATAAAGCCTTTTTCAGTTTATAAACGTGATCAGAAAAATTTGAATATTTAAAACTAGGAGGTTGTTCGATAAAGACTTCTTCTAAAATATAACCATTCAAAAATGCACTTTTAACATCTATTTAATACAATTTGAAGTCTTTAATGCAAGCAAACGCTAAAAGTACTCGTATGGCTTCCAGTCTGGCTACTGGAGCATATGTTTCTTCATAATCAATACCTTCTTCTTGATTATAACCTTTAGCTACCAATCTGGCTTTGTTTCTAATGATTTGTGCAGACTCATCGAACTTATTTTTGAATACCCATTTGGTATCTATGACCGGATGATCATTAGGTCTGGGTACCAATTCCCAAACTTGATTTCTCTCAAATTGGTTAAGCTCTTCTTGCATTGTGACTATCCAGAATTCGTCAGATAGTGCCTCATCAACATTGGTAGGTTTAATATGAGATATGAATGCAGAGAAACGCACTTCATTGAACACTTGTCTCCGGGCTTTGACCCCTTCATTGACTTTACCAATGACTTGTTCCAGTGGATGATCTCAGTTATGTCTCCAAGCCTTAGGCTGCTCTAAATTTTCTTGTGAAGAGGGTTCATTTAGATCATCCCTGTTTTCTAAAAAGGTTTCTGAGGGTAATTTGTTTGAAGACTTGTTCAAATCCAATTTTTGAAAATTTTGAACGATCTCAGCATCATCATCTAGAGGTTTTGAAATTGGTTCGGTTTCAGCAAACACAACATGAATTGATTTCTCAATTGTAAAAGTACATTTGTTGAAAACCCTATAAGCTTTACTACGATTAGAGTAACCAAGAAATAGACCTTCATTAGCTTTAAGATCGAATTTACCCAAGTTTTCTTTGTTGTTATTGTGAATGTAGCACTTACTCCCGAAGATCCTTAAATGAGCCAAGTTAGGCTTTCTTCCTTTGTATAGCTCATATGGCGTCTTCCCGAGTAGCATTCTGATGTAGGCTCTATTGGAGATGTAGCAAGCCGTGCTCATTGCCTTTGCCCAGAATACTTGTGAGACTCCTTTCTCGTTCAGCATTGCCCTTGCCATTTCTGTGAGCACTCTGTTTTTCTGTTCACCTACTCCGTTTCGTTGAGGAGTTCTTGGTGCTGAAAAATTGTGGTCAATTCCATGCTCATCACATAGTCAGCAAATTCGTTGTTTTCAAATTCTCCTCCGTGATCAGACCTAATTGACACAATGAAAATACCTTTCTCATTTTGTGAAATGTCCTACCTTTAACCCTCAGAACATGCATTCATAAGCGTTATGGTTCAAGCAGATCATGGCACAAGCCCGTGGATTTAAAATTTCAACATAATTACTTGGGTTACTATTCATTGTTAAATTTTCAGATTACAGGTTCAACTTCAAAAATTCATAACTAATTCCATACAAATCGTATTGAGGTGATCTAAAATTATACTGAAAGCTATTTTGATGCTCTTTAAGGAAAAAATATCCAATTGGACTTATCCTTGCCCAATTCGTACAGTTAAATCAATAGATATTACTATTCATTTCAAAAATCTGGAACTTCCAGATTCTGTGCTTCAACTTTGGAAATTTGTATCTCCTTGTGTACACATCCAATTGAGATGATCTACCTCTCATTTTAAATATTGGGATGTGTATTATAAGCCTGCCAAATATCATGACTTAACTCATTCATTTGATAGGTCAAACTGGAGCTACAAACTCACTGCTCTAGGACATACGTTTTATCCCTTAACATCTCTTTACTTTAATTCTTTTTATTTCGTTCGCATACATAACATGGGCTTTCTCTTTCCCATTCATGCTCATACATTTCTATACATGCCATAAGCATTAAAAGTAATTACATGTCATCATATGCATCCATAACATAAATTACATAATAAGAGAATTACACAATGAATAATAATATCATTCATTGACATCAATAATTCTCCACTTTCTTCTCCTTGCTTCTCATGCCATTATTGCCCATCATTGATTGACCTATATGATTGGTTAGGGAGGGATGAGATTCAGGAGAATCTCAGTAGCAAACAATACCATATTAATCATGCTAGATGGATGCTAATGCACTACACGTAACTTGTTTATTCTCTTGTTAATTAGTGACATATTAGCATGCTCAAAGCTAACTTCTTGATGCATGGCCATGGAGACATAATCTGCTCATCATAAATAGCAATTACAGTAGTTAAAACATGTTACAATAACATTCAATAACATGTACACGGCAACACACAAGCATACAACATCAAGCAATGACAATAGGTAAGTTCACTACCTTGCACCTCAAGCTTTCCTCTTACTTTTCCTTTGACTCCTTTGACTTTCCAACCATGTGGGCATTCGGTCAACATCACCAAACATCCTCTTGGATGTTTCAAAGGTCCTAAGCATAACCATAATGATCATACAATCCATTAGGACCACTAGAGTACATAAAGTTCAAGACTATCTCTCTTGAACTTCAACCCTTTCTCTTAGTCCTAGGGTTTCCTTTCTAGCTTTTCTAACATAAATCTCATCATTTCCCATCCTTAAGATCTATTTCTTGTCAATTAGGACCACTTTAGATGGCCTTAGATTCAAAAATATCAAATCTAGAAATTTTGGTTCGCGAGTACTGTTCACGCAGACACTCCAGAATTTTTGCTCAACTTTGAAAATTCATAATTAATTCTAAAAAATTCAAAACTGAGTTTTTCCAAGTCTCACTGAAAGCTACTTAAGTTAAATTTGAAGGAAAAATAGTTTTAGGAACCAATTCTATGCTGAACAGTACCGGATTGTACGAAACTCGAAACTCTTCCAAAAGTTCAACACTGTTTCCAGATTTCAAACCCTAACTTTGAAAAATCACCATAAATCGTACACATATCCAAATGAAGTTCTACCCATGGATTTAAAGCTCACAGAGTGTACTTTAAGTATACAAAATTTCAGAATCAGATATGAACAGTAAATAATTCGAAATAGGCATCAAATCATATGCTACAGCCACCACATACCTTGATCTTGAAGCTTGAATTTAGGTAGACTTTCTCTCACTAGAAATAGCTCTTTCTCTCTCTAGATGCAAGAGCGGCAGAGTTTCCCCTATGGTTCCTTGCTTGGCTAAAAATGTGAGGGGAGGGAGTGTCATGAAAGTGGTGGAGGAGAAGGGAGATTAAATCTTAGCCGTTGGATCAAGCTTGTTTCCTAAGTTTCCTCCTAATTTACTTGGCCCACATTTCTCCAGCTTTCTTTATGGCCTTTCGAAGCTCAGAAAATCCTTCTGTCTACTCCATAAATTCCCTTTAATTCTAGATAATATCTATGAATTTTCTTAAGCCATAACACTTCCTTTAAGCCTTGCATAAAAATTTATTTACTAAAATGCCCTTTTATCGGCATAACCGGCTCTTTAATTTATTAAAGCCACTCCACTGGCCTTTTAGTTGCGGGACTAATTTTATAAATTAGTACAACCTTTCAACCATTTAATCTCATTTTTGTATACATTTTGAGGTCTCTTGCTATTTTAAATAATTACCTCAAACGGTATACTTTTTACCGGCCATAACCTTATAAATTCCATTTAAGCTGTCTCAGGGGTACTTTCATCTTTTCTCTTCACAGAATAGCCTTAGAATATTATTTCCCATTTTTTGGGATTTTCTTGGAATTCTCTGTATACTCTTCCATTTTTTTATCCCTATTGGTCATAACTTTCTGAATTTACGATTTAGTCCCTGCTTGGACTTAGCTTCATATAATCCTCTCTTTGAGGCTTCTAGCTTAACCTTTGGCCTATATATAGTCTCTTTTCTCTCTTTGGGCCTTCGAGACTTTACTAGAGCCTCTAACTGGATTATACTTTAACCCCTTAAAACTTTCACTTTACAGTTTAGTCCCTGAAACTGCTTTGCCTTCCTTTCTCATCTTTGGGACTTCTGCTCAAAAGAGGTCTAGTAGCCTATCCAATTCAGGCTATTTCTGGTACTTCTAGGCCCAAAAGTTTGGATGTTACATTTTGGACCTTTTTAGCAAAAACAATGAATGCACTAAACGTTTCATCTTTAGAGGAAAGAAACAAAGTCCAAGTGAATCTTGAATAGTCATCAACTATCACAAGAGTGTACAGGTTTCTACCAAAACTTTTCACTCTTGACGGACCAACCAAATCCATATGAAGCATTTGGAGTGGCCTTTCGATTAAGACTGTCTTCTTTGATTTAAATGAAGACTTTGGTTGTTTACCCTTTTGACATGCATCACAGATAATATCATGATCATACTGAAATTTAGGTAAACCAACAACCAGATCTCTTTTTGTTAATTTTAAAAGTTGATTCATGTTAACATGTGCAATTTTTTTATGCCAAATCCAACTTTCCTCCTTTTTACTAATAAAGCAGTTTTCAAAAGATATAGAATCAATTTGAAGTGTATAATAGTTACCGTCCCTTGGAGCTCTCAGCTTTATATTCAACTCCTCTTTCTTCAAAGGTAGGTCGTCTTTGCTTATTACTATGCATTCTTCAGAATCAAAGATCACTTTATCCGTACTTTGATTAATGCTGAGTAGATTGTGACACAGACCTTCCACGTAGTATACATCCTCAACTTTCATGCCTTTGTCACTTCCTACCTCTCCAATTCTAGCAATTCTTCCGGATTGATTGCCTCTGAAACTTACTTTGCCTCTGTCTTTTGGTTTGAGAGACGTGAACTTCTTAGTATCACCCATCATATGTCTGGAGCATCCATTGTTGATGTACCATTTGTTCATTCTGGATGCTTTGAGGCATACCTGCAAAAACACAATCATGTTTTAGGTACCCATATCTTCTTGGGTCCTTTTTGGTTAGTATGAGTTGTCCTAGGTACATAAGTACCTTTGGGTACCCATTTTAATGTCCTGTAAGTTCCTTTCTTCTTGTGATAACAAGAAGAGGTTGAATGACCTTTACAGTTGCAGTAAGAACGTAGTGCAAATGGATTAGAAGAATGAACGGTATTTCTAAAGTATGTGAGATACGATCTACCACTACTCTTCTTCTTTCCCTTCGACTTATCCTGAACAGGATCATATCCTATACCGGTTTTATCCATCTAACACTGTTGAGCTCCTTGGATCACTTTGAGCATTTCACGTCCCTTAGTGAATCTTTCTAAAGTTCTTGTGAGATCCTCAGCCTTCTTTTTATTCTTTTCGCATTCCTTGCATACTGGAGGCGGGTCTATGTTGTCTTCAGGCTTCGTCTGTTGTTCCTATAGAAACTTTATTCTTTTCTTGGAGCTTACCAACTCCTTCGCAATTCTTACTAATTCTAAATGTAATGCATTGTATTCAGACTGTAATTCATCATAAGAGGGTTCAGAACTGATTACCTCATCTGTCTCTGATTCTTCGTTTTCCTGGGCCACGAGACAGATGTTAGCGGTTTCTTCATCATCACTTTCTTCTTCTTCCTCTGAAGAGCTATCTCCCCAGATTGATGTGACGAAGGCTTTCTTCTTTCTAAATCTTTCTTTCTTCTTTTCTTTATCCTTCATCTTGGATAGTTGGGGATACTTTGCCTTGATATGTCCTGGTTTCTTGCATTCAAAGCAGATGATAAGTTCTTTTGATTCATTCTGAGATGTTGAGGCTCTGTGTTTTGACTGGAACTTCTTTCCAGCTCTGCTCTTGTAGAATTTCTTGAACCTTCTGACTATAAGGCCCATTTCATCATCCTCCAGATCATCTTTATTGTCATCTTCACTCTCTTGAGTTCTAAGAGCGATACTTTTGTGGTTCTTCTCATTCATCTCTTTTTTGTATCTTTGCTTGCTCTCGTATTCATCAAGACTTCTGAATAGTGCTGCAAGAAACCCAATTGATTCTCCTTTGGTTTCTTCAATTGCTGTCACTTTTAGTTCCCATTCTTTTGTGAGACCGCTTAGTATTTTCCTCACTTGATCTTCCTGACTGTATTTCTTTTTGAGTTCTGTGAGGTGGTTTAAGAGATATGAGAATCTGACCTCCATGTCTCGGACACTCTCTCCATCCTTCATTTTGAATAGCTCGAATTCTGTGGTAAGAGTGTTGATTCTGCTCTGTTTTACACCGGTAGTTCCTTCGTGAGCTATCTCCAGGGCTTCCCATATTTCCTTTGCAGTTTCCAGGCTGGAAACTCTGAAGTATTCTATTTGGCTCATCGCACAGGTGAGTATGTTGATGGCTTTGTCGTTTAGGGTCACCAGCCTCTTGTCTTCTTCATCGAACTCTCTGGGACTCTTGCGTACTTACTGTCCGTCTACAGTTTTCATAGGGATATAGTTGTCGTTCTCTATCACATCCCATAATCCATATTCGGTGACTTTGATGAAGATTTTCATCCTCATTTTCCAGAACGTATAGTTTTCACCACTAAAGCCTGGCGGTTTGGACGTTGAACATCCTTCCGGTAGCACACTGTCTCTGAATCCTGCCGTGGGATCTCTCTTCAGACTGTTAAGTCTTTACTGAAGAGACCTGCTCTGATACCAAATGTTAGTGGCAATCTCACCTAAGAGGGGGATGAATTGGGTGAGTTATAAAAATCTGTGGAATTAAAAATAAATACTGTCGAAAACAGAGAGTGTAAGTTTAGGAAGATTTCACCATAGAGAGAAAGACACAGGATTTATACTGGTTCGGTCTTAACCACTTGACCTACGTCCAGTCCTCAGAACACCTCTGAGTATTTCACTATCATCCAAGATTGATCGGGCTCTTGGCACCTTAGTACAGTAATTGAGTCACTTAATCACTCCCCCTTACTTCCCGTAAGGTTACAAACCCACTCAAGAGTCCACACTCTTGAGTATCACACAAATGTAATTAATGATGAGTGAGTAATCTCTCTTACAAAGTGAATAGATGATAAACACTGACGCTCAGTATAATGAAAGAACAGAGTATTGAATGCAACAGTAAATGATCATAGATGGTAGCTCGGGTATTCAATTCTCTTTCATTAATGCTTCTTCGCGCCTTTTATAGTTGAGGTTGTTAAGTAACCGTTAGACAGAAGAGCTTCTAGCCGTTGTGACTCCGTTTGTGTGTTTTTCCAGTTGCAACAGTTCCGCCATTAATGCTTCTAAGCTTCTGACAAAGTAGGTTACAGGCTACGTAATCAACCGTTAAAGAGCCATTGGGATTTTCCTTCGTAATCTGCAACAAAACTTATACTCAATAAGTTGATCTTTGCAGTGTAAGCCTTAAAGCAAAACTGAATAGGTGATAATATGATTATTCATTGTTTTCAGGTAGAATCAAATGTTTGTTGAATATGCAGAATAATAATCTGAACATATTTGATCGAAGTGCTAATCGATCATTGGTTGATCGATCAGGTTATCGATAATCAGAGTGAAAGCTTTTGAATCAGTTAATGAGGATTATCGATCAAGTGATGGATCATTACTTTATCGATCAATTGATCGATAAAAAGCAGCAGAGACACTTATGCTGATATGTAAACTAGAGAAAGATTAGAGTCACTTTTGATCATAAATCACTTAGCAAAATAATCAAGATGATCGTGCATACTAAAAACAGTTTGAAAGAAAATAGATAATTGAATATAAGAAAAATCATAGCTAACTAAAATTGAACTGAAGGAGTTCCATGATCGATCAGTTAATTGAATATTTGTTGATCGATCAGATTATCGATAATCCAAATGTTATAGAAATGAAACTTCAGTCAATGTTGATCGAACACATTATCGATAAACTCATGATCGATAATGTTATTGATAAACACCATGTGAAAAATATTCAGTGAAGAGCAAAGACCAAGTGGATTGATTAAATAGGTGATCGATCAGTGAATGTTTGATCAGGTTATCGATAAAATGTGAGACAGAGACTTTATCCTGAAGTTGTTTATCGATCATGTTATGTGAAAAAGAACTATGCAGAATGGTTCAATTATCAATAATGTTATTGATAATTTGACTACAGAAGAACCAAGTAAGAGCAGATAAAACATTGATTATCGATCATGTGATCGGTAATTTGGTGATCGATCAGGTTATCGATCAGCAGCTTTGATAAGTACCTGCATTCAGAGAGTTAACGAACAATATTCGATCATATTATCAATAAATGGTTGATCGATAATATGATCGATAAATGATGACAGAATCAAAGTGCAGAATGAGTAAAGTGTATTACCGTTTATCGGAGTCTTTATCGATAACTGATTTATCGATCATGTGATCGATAAATACACCTCAGATTTGGTTGTCTTATCTGTTTCATGTTTGATTAATCTACATTATCGATCAAGTGATCGATAATTCATAGTAAACTTCTATAACCTCTACATTAACAATGATCGATCATTTTATCGATCAGTGGATTATCGAACAGCTTATCGATTAAAATATCAGTTATGTTACTTGTTTACACTATCAATTTATGTGACAGCTTATCGAAAAACACTTGATCGATCAACACACTGAACCACTTTTATCTTACTTTGTTATCATCAAAACCATAATCCTAACAGGGAGGGGTATTTCTAGAAAACAAAACTGAATCTCGGCTGTTGATCTTAAAAATACGTTGCTTGATCTGGACCGTCCATTTTCTCTTTTTATCTTGTGATGACATGTGTTTTATGACATCATGCTTACCTCATCTTGATGACATCATGCTTACATCATCAATCCACATGTCTTGCATCTGACTGCATAAGTGTCTTGTATCTGACCGTGCATGTGTCTTACATCCGACCATACACGTGTCTTGCATCCAACCGTATACGTAATACCTTCTTTTCCCATCTAACTGTACACTTGTCTCTTCCATATTCCTTTATCATTTTGGCATTAAAATAAGGAGGAAATTAATATAAAATTCGTGCAAAATATACCCTTAGGCATTCCTCTACCTATTTTGCCATTCTGCACTGTATCGGGTACTTTTTTTGAGTCATGACTGACCCGGTACCACTGGGACATGTTCTGGCACCATTTTCTCATCTTAATTAAGTACATATATGGCATCATCTTAGAGGAGCATAGATGAAAATAATTAGCTCTATTGACAAGCTACTTAACCTTACTGAGTCAGGCCGTAGAGATTTCACTATAATGGGTAGACAAAGGATTGTCTAAAATATTCCTATGTTCTGATTTTTATACTGCCATAAATATCTTCTGCTGACTTAGCATGATGACTCGTAGGTGTCATGATTGCATTTGGTGACTCAGCATGATGACTCGTAGGTATCATGATGGTCTTTAGATATTTTCTTTCTCCTTTTCCCAGAAATATTATTAAATAATACTTAATTAGGGTTACCTTCTCTGAATTCTTTCTATCGGCTCGTAACTCCGTTGATCTGTCTCTGGGTTTCATTCTTTCTCTTTCATCACGGGAAATTCCTCTAATTTTTCTCGAGTCAAAAGTCAAACTCTAGACAGCTATTTTGACTTCCCCTGGATAGGGTATAAATAGGCTTTAAATTTAGTTAAAGCTAACCTTGTCAGTTTCTAGGGACGGAATTAATTTTACAATCTGTGTAAATTGCTCAACTACTGTTTCCCAGTTTTTCCTGATTATTGAGGTTGTCTCATAGCTTAAATAATTCAATTTAAATTAATATCTCAAATTGTCCAAAACCTTGAAATGACTTCAGGGCATTTCCGTTATTTCTAGCCTTATATCGGCTCTGGGATCTTATTCCTATTTTTCTGGAATTTTTCCAAGTCATTTGGGCTCTTTTTGCTAACTCTGAGTATTGGCCGACCAAAACTTTTATGATTTACAATTAGGTCCCTACTTGGTCTAGGAATCTTTTCTTTGCAATTTGGTCCCTCCTTAGGCCTAACCTTCAGAATCATCTCTTGTAAGTTTTTGGCATAACCTCTGGCCCTTAGTTGTTTCCAGTTTGTCATTATTTAGTCCTCGAACACTATTATTTTACACATTTGCCCTTGAAAAATCTCTTTTTCCTTTTGAGGGGTCTCCAGGACTTTCGTTGCATTGGACTTAGTAATCATCCTTTCCTGGTGCTATTATTTGTATCCATAAGCCAAAATTTGGGATGTTACACAAAGTGCAGCCAAGGACGAGCCTCAGGTCAGAATTCAGACTGCTTAAGATACTGTTCTGTAGTGCACGGGTGATGCCAAGTGGCATGTAACATCCTAACTTTTGGGCCTAGAAGTACCAAAAATAGCCTAAATTGGATAGGCTACCAGAACCCTTTTGAGCAGAAGTTCCAAAGATGAGAAAGAAAGTCAAAGCAGTTTTAAGGACTAAACTGCAAAGTAAAAGTTTTCATGGGCTCAAGTATAATTAAGGCTAGAGGCTTCAGTAAAGTCTTAAGGGCTCAGAAAGAGAAAAGAGAGTAGAAACAGGTCAAGGGTTAAGTTAGAAACCTCAAAGAGAGGATTGTATGAAGTTAAGTCCAAAAAGGGACTAAACCGTAAATTCAGAAAGTTATGACCAATAGGAGTAAAAATAGAAGAGTATACAGAGAATTACAAGAAAATCCCAAAAAATGGGAAATAATATTCTAAGACTCTTTTATGAAGAGAAATGACGAAAGTACCCCTGAGGCAACTTAAATGGAATTTATGAGGTTATGGCCAGTAAAAAGTATACCGTTTAAGGTAATTATTTGAGATAGCAAGAGACCTCAAAAGTGTACACAAAAATGAGATTAAATGGTTGAAAGGTTGTACTAATTTATAAAATTAGTCCTGTAACCAAAAGGCCAATAGAATGGCTTTAATAAATTAAAGAGCCGATTATGCCGATAAAAGGGTATTTTAGAGAGAAGTTTTGAAGTTCAGTTCAAGACTGAAGCACAACACATCACCTTTTTAGAGAGAGGAAAAGAGCTAAGCACAAAGATGGGTAAACTCAAGAATGCGAAGAAGTGTGTGGTGGTGACAGAATAGAAGCACAATTACAATCACATCAAACATAAAGCCAAGGGAGATTATTGAAAACAAACATAGAACAAACTGAATTTAAAATATTTTTACTGAGGACATCCCTTCCATAGTCTCTAAAATTCACAGCAAGATAATTTAAGCATAATAAATTTATGTGAACAGTAGAAGTAAAGGAAAGGGACAACCTGGCCTTAAAAAGGTGGTGCGGGCTCTTTGTAGAGCTTGAGGAGATGACTGTTGCACTGAAACATTTTTCCTGTGGCCTCCTCCTTGAGTTCTATCATCCCAAAGTTATGCACTTTCGTCACCATGTAGGGTCCATCCTAGCTCGTCTTGAACTTGCCCTTCTTAAATTTGAATCAAGCTTGATACCTCAACACCTTGTCACCCTCCTTGAACTTCTTTCTCAAGATGTTGGCATCATAGACAAGCTTGGTTTTCTGTTTGTAGATGTCTGAGCTGTTGTAGGCATCTAACTTCTTCAAGTTCTTGAATTTGAAGGAGTCGTTTTAGGCTAGCTTCCTCCAAATCGGTGTTACAGCTCTTAACCACCCAATATGATTGATGCTCCAGCTCCACCGGAATGTGACAAGACTTACCATAGATGATCCAATACGGAGACATACCAATCGGGGTCTTGTGGGCAGTGCGGTAGGCCCACAGTGCATCATATAATCGTAAGCTCTAGTCTTTGTTAGAGGGCCTGACAATCCATTCCAAGATGCGTTTGATCTCTCGATTTGATACTTCAGCCAGACCATTGGTTTGAGGATGATAAGGGGTGGACATTCTGTAGGAAACCCCATATTTTGCCAACAAGTTATTGAGTAACTTGTTGCAGAAGTAGGTTCCCTAATTACTGATTAGCACTTTAGGTACCCCAAATCTACTGAAGATGGTGGACTTAAGAAATTTAGAAATTGTAGGTGCATCATCTTTACATGTGGGGATGGCTTCTACCCACCTAGAGAGGTAATCTACAGCTAGAAGAACATAAGTGTAACCGTGGGAAGGTGGAAAGGGGCCCATAAAATCTATCCCCCAAGCATCAAAAATCTATCTACAGCTAGGAGAATGTAGGTGTAATCTATAGTGCTGTGGCATTTCATTCCTTCTACTAACCCCCCCAAACCGTTGGCATTTATCACATACCTTACAAAAAGTGAATACGTCTCTAAATAAGGTGGCCTAGTAAAATCCTGCATCTAAAACCTTCTTAGCTGTTTTTCTAGCATTGAAGTGCCCTCCACATAAAGTATCATGGCAAGCCTCTAGAATGGCTTGAGCCTCTACTTTCGGAATGCACCGTCTAATTACTTGGTCAAAACATAACCTCCATAGGTGCGATGGATCCCAAATAGAATAGGAAGCTTCGCTCCTAAGCTTTTGAGCCTGAAAGGTAGTTAAGTGAGAAGGGATTAGACCAGTAGCAATATAGTTAACTAAGTGAGCAAACCATGGTTGAGAAATAGACAATGCACATAGAGATTGGTCAGGGAATGAATCACAGATAATATTAGAATCGAGTACTCCCTTGGTTTCTAAAGGTAGCCTACTCAGGTGGTCTGCCATATGGTTGACATTTCCAGCTCTATCTTCCACTTCCACATCAAATTCTTGAAGCAATAACATCCACCTTAAGAGCCTTAGCTTCGATTGAGGTCTGTGTAAAAGATATTTCACTGCTGCATGATCTGTAAACACAACCACTTTGGAATTTATTAGATATGGTCTAAACTTATCGAGTGCAAAAAGAATTGCAAACAATTCCTTCTAAGTAATGGTATAGTTTTTCTAAGCTGTATCTAGAGTTTTAGAGGCATAAGCAATCACTTTCAAAACAGAATTCTCCCTTTGACCCAACATTGCCCCCACACTCAAGTTCGAAGCATCACAAGAAATTTCGAAAGGCAAATCACAGTTCGGAGAGGTCAAAATAGGAGGAGTAACTAACCTATTCCTCAATTCATCAAAAGCTCACATGTCACGCCTTACTATCAGATCCACTTAGAGTTTAATTAAAACCATTTTAGACCACATTGGATGGTCTTAGGCTCAAAATCCATGAAAAACGCTGATTTTCGGATTTTTACTGTTCATCGGGTAAAAATCCAGTTTTCTGGCCCAACTTAAAAAATTCATAATTTAATCTATAAAAATCAAAATGGAGTGGTTCAAAATTCTATAAAAACCTCTTTGAATTATCTTTCAAGTAAAAATAATCTTATGAACCAATTCTATTTGAAAAAGTGTCAGGTTTTTGTGAAAGTCACCTCTGTCTACTTGGCAAAAATCCTATTTCCAGATTCTGAATCTTAACCTTGAAAAATCATTAAAAATCGTGTAGTTGGCCAATTTTAACGTACTACCTATCAATTTGAAGCTCATGATGTCAAATTTAAGCATGTAAAATTTCGTGCTGAAATTGATTCGGTAACTTAATAAAATGTGGCTCTAATTTGGTGACCTGCTTAGGGATTACAGAATCAACCATACATACTTATACATAACCAAATATAAATATTTCCTCATGGTTCATCACCATATTTATCCATGAATTTGCAGCCTCCCTTTTGATGATTCAGTCCCTAAAAGGTTAAGTCACATATAGGGGATGAGATTTCAATGAAATCCCAGTAGCAAGATCAATCAACCAAAACATTAATATGCATCAATTACAAGCATTCCAACCTTTTGCTATTAATAGGGAACTACTTTACCTCATACATGTAGCACTCTAACATATAATAGTGAAGGCACATAAAGCAAGGAGTATAGCTACACAATCATCATCATCATCATCATCATTTAGTTCAACCACATAATAGAACATGAAATTGCATAGCAATCAATGCAACACTCAACATTAAGGTCAATTAAATCTTACTACCTTAATCCAAAGCTCTTTGATTTTCTTGTTCTTCTTTCTTGCTTCCACAAATGCCAAATCCTAACATGGAAATCCACAAAAAGAGCAGCAAGAATCATCAACCATTCCACATAAAATCAACAACATAACTCAAGTAACTCCTAAACCCCTTAAAGCTTCCATCTTTGTTCTTGATTTTTTAGTGTTAGTTTCCATAAACCCTAAAAATTTCCTCTTAACTCATTCCTACATAATTTTTTATGTAGATCCCAAATATCTACTTGGATTTGACAAAATAAAATTCCTTCTTTCAGTTTTGAACTGATTGAACCATTAGGGTTCATTATCCAAAAATTGCAACTTTGTATCTATGGCTTCCAACACTTGTTCTTTAGGTTTACCCTACACTATTTTCCATTTTGAACACAATGGAAGCCTCAAAACTTTGAAAAACATATCCTAGGGTTTAGTTTTGGTCCTAGCCGAACCATATCTCTTGGAGTTTACCCATGAAAAACTTTTCAAAACAACACTAAACCACTTGAAACCACCTTGATTCATAGTATCCTAACTATATTTAACAATAAAACTTCCTTCCCTACACTATACCCATTTCAGCCAGCAACAAGAAGGGACAAGAAGTGATTTTTCCAACCATACAAATCAATAAAACAAAGCAAGGAACATCTTAGAATAACTTACCAAGCTTGAATCTTAGTTGGAAGATCAAAGTAGCTTGCTTTTCTCTTGATTTCCCTTCGAGTTCTCTCTTTTTCCCTCTCTTCTTGCCTTGGCTGAATGGTGATCTGATTATGGGGGAGGAAAAGCTTAATTAAGACACCAAAATATCCCAACCACCATCATAAATGAGTTGCCAAGTGTCACCCTCCTGCTTAGTCTTGAAACCTCTCTCTTAATTAACTTAATGCCAAATGAAATTAATTTCAAAAGTCAAGATCCTCTCCATTGGTGGCTTGACACTTGGAAAATTTTAATTACCATCCATTAAAGGCTTGACAAGTGGCAACTTGTGGGCCAAGTAAAGTGTAAGACTTTAGTCTTCACTTTATCGGGGCACTTTTACTCCGAGTTTAACTTCTTTTCTATAATTACAGTGCTCTGGCCTTTGTAATTATTTTCTGTTAGATTCATAAATTATTCTCCTCATTTTTATCTTCCCGAATTGCCCTCTTTGTCTCAAATTTAATTTCCTAATAATTAAATAAAAAGGAAAACTATTTTCCTTCTCTTTAGTATTTTTTCCACTTTTCAAAGGAATTGAGAAAAATCTTGGATATTTGAGGGTCTTCTTTTAATTCCATAATCTCTTATAATTCCTTGGGATATCATAGGAATTTTCTTGGGATTTTATCCTTCTTAAAAATATTTATTTGGAATTTTCCAAATAAAAGACCTGAAACTAGCTTAAATCACCCTTAAATTCCTTTGTAATTTCTCTAAGAGTAATTTGGTCATAAAACCAATTTTATAATCCCATATAACTCTCAAAGGATATTATCCTTATTTTTCTTTAATTTTCTGAGGCTTAGAAATATTTTTTCATAATTATTCTTGACCAATTTTCCTTAATTAGTCAACTTTTCATAATTGGCTTGAAAAATTATAATAATTATTTTCTATTATAATTCTTCTATTTCTCCTTATCCTTTTTAGCCTTTGAATATTTAGGAATATCCCTATTCCTAAATGTCATATTACTGGATGTGACATCACATGCATGGTCCAATTGAAAATCAACATCTTTTTGCAGCAGTTTGGAAAAAGGTAAAGCGATTTTACTAAAATCCTTGATGAACCTTCTATAGAACCCCACATGTCCTAAAAAGGACCTCAACTCTTTCAAGTTGGTAGGGTAGGGCAAAGAAGATATCACCTCTACCTTGGCTTTATCTACCTCAATTCCTTTTTCAGAGATTAAATGTCCTAGCACTATGCCTTGGTTAACCATGAAATGGCATTTTTCATAATTCAAAACCAGCTTTTTCTTAATGCAACATGCTAAGATTTGGTCAAGACTTTTCAAGCAATCTTCAAAAGAATTCCTATACACAGTAAAATCATCCATGAACATATCCATGCATTTTTCAATAAATTCAGCAAAAATAGATAGCATGCAGTGTTGGAATGTGCTAGGAGCATTACAAAGACCAAAAGGCATTCTTTTGTAAGCATAGGCTCTAAAGAGACAAGTGAAAGTGGTCTTGTCTTGGTCTCTAGGGTCTATAAGAATTTGGAAATATCCAAAGTATCCATCTAGGAAACAGTAATGACTCTTCTTCGCTAACCGTTCAAGCATTTGATCAATAAAATATAAGGGAAAATGGTCTTTCCTAGTGGCATCATTTAGCTTCCTATAATCGATACAAACTCTCCATGAGTTTTGCAACCTAGTTGGGATGAGTTCATTGTTCTCATTTTTAACTAATGTGATCCCACACTTCCTTAGCATGACTTGTATCGATGACACCTATTCGCTATCAGAAATAGCATATATGATTCCAGCTCTCAGAAGTTTGTCTATTTCTTTCCTAACCGGATCAGAAATTAGAGGATTCAATCTCCTCTGGCTTTATTTAATTGGCTTGGAATCTTTAGTCAGTAAAATCCTATGGGTACACACAGTGGAGTCTATTCCCTTAATGTCAATTAATTGCCAACCCAAAGCCTCCCTACTTCTTCTAAGGACTCCTATTAAACTAGTTTCTTCATATTTAGTTAAAGAAATAAAAATAATGATAGGCAGTTTATTCTCAGGCTCAAGATAAGCATATTTGAGGTTGGGAGGTAAATCTTTCAGTTCTAAAGTGAGGGATTGAACAACAGAGGGAATTAGAGTAGAAACATCAGTAAAGTTAAAGAAACTCCCTTTTTAAGACCCTTGTGAAATGCACTCGCCAGCTTCACTTGGATCCACTATGCTTGCTTCAATCTTATTAGATGTTGCACCAAGCTCAAGTTGGTTTACAACGGCAATAACCTTAGGTTGGGTTGCCTCCATACCTATATCATTGTTAGAAATTAGATCATTCAAAAATCGTAAGGTATGGGGTGTAATCTTGGAATGTGTATGAGTAGCAATTGAGTCAGAGAGTGTTGGCCCTTTAACCAAATCCTCAAGACATGAGGTGGTGAAGCAATTGAAGTCTGAAGTTTAGGGGCTTGAAACAGGGGACTCAGGTCACGACTTCATATCTCCAGGTCACAACCTAATTTCACTGAGGTCACCCTCTCGATTGCTTGGGTTGAAGTTGTGACTTGATGACCTTCAGGTCACGACTTAATTTGACAGAGGCTGCCTTCTTCACGGACTTGGTCTGGATCACGACTTGAGAATCCTCTGGTCACGACCTAATGTCACAGAGGCTCATTTCCTTAGATTTTACTCCACTCACAGCACTCACCACTTCTTGAAAATTTGCATCATTAACTAACAAACTCCTTCCAAGGCCAATGTCAGTTGTAAGCACAAAAATGGAATCAAAATTTGATGGGAAAGAAAAGTCTTGAGAAATGGAAAGCATGCTATCAATTACTTTAACACCTTTCCACATTTATGTTTTATGTCCCTGCTCGGGTTTAGCCTCTGAAATTCTCTTATTGAGGTTCTTAGTACAACCTTTAGCCTTTAATTACCTTAACACCTGATTGAGCTCAAGATATTATTATCTTTCATCTCATTATCCATGATTTTGTTATACTTTCTGGTCCTTTTTAATGATAATTGTGCTTAATTTAGATTTAGAGTTCTTACTTTAAGTTAGTGTCATTTTGAGGATTAAATTGTCATAATTGGTTGTTAATTGGATTCAATTGACTTCTAGGACAATTGATACTTCAATTTGTTACTTTTTTATTGTAGGACACTAAAGATTTGGGGTCAGAATTGAAAAACTCAAGGCAAAAGAAGCAGGAAAGGATCCTCTGTCTAAGTTCGCCGCGGCACACATCTTATTTCGCTGCGGCGAAAACTCATCTGTGAAGCAAGGCTCTCTGCCATGTTTCGCCGCGGCGAACCTCTCGTAGCAGCAAATCTCAGACCCGACCATTTCGGGAAATTTTGACCTACCCATCCCCAGAAACCGACCCATGCACGTAAGTTTCGGGTTAGAAACCCTATTTTGGGTATGATGAGATCAGACTATGATTATTCAGCCTCCACCTACGTCTCTTTCATCTTCTTCTCTCATCTCCACCTCAGAAACCCTAATCCCATTTCCATTTCTTCCATCTGCTGCTGCTATGGCTGAAGAACAATACCTAGTTGGAGTTAATTCAAGAGTTATGACGAGCTAAGCTTCTCAACTCTTGAATATGGTGGAAGAAGCATGAGTTCAAGGAGCTTCAAAGGGGAGTTAGCTTCATCATAAGTTCTAGTTCTTTATTTATGAACTTCTAGGTCTTAGGATTTGTAAATTTGGGCTGAACTATTTTGATTATGGTTGTAATCAATTCTGGATGATTATCTTGTGTATTGGATTAGTTAGTGTTGAATTTGAGCTTCAATACATGTGGTTACATGTATGTTTATATGCAACTCTTTTGATACTCTCCTTCTTGCATGGTATTGTTTGATTGTTGAGTTAATCTAGGCTTGCATTAAACCAAGTGCATTAATTAATCTTAATACACACACTAAGTGAGCTTAATAGGATCTTATGAGATGGGTGCCATTGATTAAGATCCTAGACTTAAAGAGTTCTTTAAGGTTTTCCATTTAGAAAACTTGGTGATTTTTACTCCCAAAATTATTTTGAACTATGATTGCTTCAAAGCCATGTTCAAGAGATTACATATCATTAACTTCCACTACATAACCACTACCTTAGAAAAATCCAAAAACATAGTAACTTAGATTTGAATTAATTGCATTTAGTTTTGGCATCTCATTAATTGTTAAAAACCCAAGAACCCCCTTTTTCATTACTCTGCATAGCATTAGTCTAACCTAGATATCTAACTAAGGCTCCCAAAAGAGAACGACCCGAGTTAGCATTACTGCATAGCTTGGATAAATTTTTGAGCGAGAACCTCTAAGCGAACGATAACTAAGGCTCTCTTTCAACACCTTATACTAGACCCCCCGAGCTTTATATACAGGCCTTAATATGCCATTTCCCATTTTTTGGATTTTCCAGAATTTTCAGGCATAATTTTCATTTTTGCCCTCACCGTCCCAAAACTTTGCAAAATTACTATTTTACCTATGGTTTGGCTTAACCCTATAATTCATCTCATTGAGGTTGCCAATATAACCTTTAGCCTATATTCATCTCTATTTCTTATTCTTCGGCTTTGAGACTTCACTAGAGTCTCTAACTTTTCTTTCTCAGTCCCAGAAAACTTTCCCTTTACGATTTAGTTCTGAGGAATCCCTCTGCCCCTCCAGGGAACCTTTGGGACTTTTGCAAAAAGGGGTCTGGTAGCTTGCTCATTTTAGGCAAATTTTGGTACTTCTAGGCTCAAAATTTAGGATGTTACACTAGAGTCTCTAACTTTATTCACATTTTAACCCCAGAACTTTCTTGCTTAGTAGTTTAGTCCTTAGAAATCCTATTATCTCCATTTCACATTTCTGGGACTCTTGCTGAATGGGATCCAGTAGCCTGCCTTTTTGAGGCTAATTCTGGTACTTCTAGGCCCAAAATTTGGGATGTCACACTTTTCCTCCTTAAAATTTTGTGCTTTCCCTTCTTTTGACATGCTTGGCCAAAAATCTCTCATAAAATGGGGGAGGAAAGGTATTTATAGAGCTTAAGTTACCATTTAACTTGGGTTAATCTAAGTTACTTTTACCATTTTACCATAACATATGTCCCTTTAGCCTTGTCTCCCATGATTTTGCCAAATACTCCTTAGCCATACTATGTGTCCATCTTCTAATTCTCACATGTGATCTTAAATTACTTCTGCCTTAAGTATTCTCATAAGCTTTTTCTATAAGTTTTATTATTTTAATCTCTTCTTCATCACATGTTTCTATGTATGCTCTTTCTTAGAAATTCCATCATTACCCTCATATGAAAATAGCACCATATTGGAGGAAAAATAGGGAGAAATTCATCTAAAATGAATTCTTAGTTCATTCCTTCATTAGTCTTGCAATATTGCACTGTATCGGGTAGTTTTTTAGGGTCCTAATTTCCCAATAACACTGACACATGCTATGTTACCCTTACCATATAGTTATTCTCCTTTTCTTATCATAGGGACATAATATTGCCAAACATTAATCAGAAGGAGCCTTTAGGGTTTCCGAGTCAAAAAGGGAAACACCAAATTATTTAATTTCACTATAACTTTAACCAATTACTTTCTAATGTTTCCTGACTCTGAAATTCATCCCTTTGTTTTATTAACTTCCTTTTAATGAGGGCACATTTTATAATTTTCCTCAGGTCAAAAATCAAGCTGTAGATGCCTTAATTTAAAATTTCCCAACTACCCCTCTTTGTAAAATTCAACTTTAAATTATTTTAAAGCCAACCTTTTTACTTTCAAGGGTCGGGAATAATTTTACAATCTTACATAATTCCTCAAATAATTAATCCCTATTTTTTTCTAATTATTTGAGGTCTCCTTATCATATCCCAATTTTTAAGCCTAGAAGCCCACAAAGTTGTTAAATTTAAAGGTTTTAATGATAACAAAATAAGTTTTTCTATTTCTCTACGAAATTGTTAGGTTAATTGATCAAGTGTTCGATCATTGGTTAATTGAACATTTGTCAGATAACTGTTAGTTGTTTTTGAAACAATTACTGTTAAGGTTGACTGATAATGTGTTAGATAATCCAAACTTATGTGTTGATCAATCATGAGATTGATCAGTGGTAACACTTGTTGTGTTGAGATGTTGCAACAAATTATTGATCATTTAATCGATGATTTATTGATAAAAATACTGTAAAGAAAAATTATAAACTACCACGAGTATAACATAACTTTTATCGATCACTTGATCAATCAAGTGTTAAACGATGAAGACTTAGATAATTGATAAAGGTTCCTTGACTTGATTACTGTGTAGAATAGTTCATGAATTATCCATCACTTTATTGATCATTATTTTATCAATAGCTTATTCGAATAATGTTTGTCAAATCATTTTTGGTTAATCAATAATGTGTTCTGTCTATATATCCTGTTATTTTGCAAAACAAGTTTTTCACAGTTCATGATCGATCAATTGATCGATCATCCTTTTATCGATAATATGATAGATCATCGTGGTCTCTGCATCATTTTTTCATATCACATGTTCGATCAAAGTATTACTCTGGCTTTTCTAAAAACAAACTTTTTATAGTTATTGCTTAATCGATTAATTAGTAATCGATCATTTAATCGATCATCAACTCATCTTTGTACATCACTGTTAAAAGTATTCTTTGAACCTCGTTTCGATTACTTGTTCGATCAACTCTTTATTGAAGAAGTGTTTGATCATCATAGCTTGAAAATGGTATTCACTTCAACTTAGCTTAATCAATAATATGATCAATCAAACAATTTTTGATCATCTATTCGATCAATGCACCAATACAGCTCTCTACGATGGTCTATCATAAAACATATTTTTATTTTATCTTTAAGTTTTTCTCAGCCTTCTTCAATCATACAATTCTCTTTTGAAAAGATTCAAAGGCATACAAATTTGAGGAAATAAACTTTGAACTGAACTCAGAAATTTTTCCATTTATAAAATCACTTTCGTTATATTTCATTGTTTATCGATCACTTGTTCTATCATTCTTTGATCTATAACATACTTGATAAATACATATATCTGTTGTATCTATCTCTTTGATAATTAATCGATAACATGATCGATCAAAGAGTTATTGATCAAGGCTTCGATCAAGTAAGCTCATCTTTCTTATTGAATATCTAATGAATGATTTTGTGCTTTCCAATTCATGTTTCAATGTCAAGAATCATTACTTCTTCTGTCACTCATTCCTATTTCCTTAAAGAAGAAAACTTACTTGTGCCAAAAGACTTCTGCAGATTACAAAGCGCAACGGTTATTTTATAGCCCTTAACCTATTGTGTCAGAAGCATTAATGGCCAACTACTATTGTAACTGCCGAACACAAGCAAGTGATCTTCCAATGGCTAGAAGCTCTTTAGTCTAATGGATAACTGAAATATTCTAACTATAAAGGCGCAAAGAGCATCCAATGAAGTATTGAATATGCAAGCTATCGTCTGCTAAAAATTTACTATGGCATTTAATACTCTATTTTACCGAACTTTAGTGTTTATCATTCATATACTCTATGAGAGAGTTTGATATATCTTTCTTTACTCAATTCTGAGAGTAACTCAAGAGTGTGGACTCTTGAGGGGATTGTAACCTTACGGGTAGTAAGAGGGAGTGATTGAGGGATTCAATTGCTGTACTGAGGCACCAAGAGCCCGTTTAATCTTGGGAATATAGTGGAAATCTTAGAGGTGCTCTGAGAAATGGACGTAGGTCAAGTGGTTGAGATCGAACTAGTATAAACTCTGTGTCTTCATTCTTTAGTGAAACCTTACGAACTCGTCTACTCTGTTTTATCTGTTCAAACATTTTATTTAGTTAATTTTTATACATCACCCAATTCACCCACTCTTGGGTGATGCTGCCACTAACAAAAGTAGCATAAAGAAGGTAGGCTGCCAAGCTCCTTTGAGTAGAAGTTCCAAAGATGTGAAAGAAAGCTAGAACGGGAATATGGACTAAATTGCAAAGTGATAAAGTTTCTAGGAGCAAAAGTATAACTAAAGTCAAGGGCTCTAGGAGAGTCTTAAGGGCTTAGAAAGGAAAATAGCTTAGGTGTAGACCTAAGGTTAAGGTGCAGGATTCAAAATGATGATTCATGAGGTTGAGCCCAAGCAAGGGCAAAACCATAATTTCAGAAAGTTATGGGCTTATATGGATAATTATGAAAAGTATACAGAAAATTTTAGAAAAATTTCAAAAAATGGGAAATGGTGTATAGAGGCATTTTGATAAAGACAAATGATGAAAATGCCCCTATAATAGCTTTAATGGAATTTTCAGTATAGTGGCTCAATTTGAGGTAATTATCTAGATGCAATTATTTGAGTTATGAGGAGGCCTGAAAAATATACATAAAAATGGGAAACAAATAGTTAAGAGGCTAAAGAAGTTTATAAAATTAATCCCATCCCCAGAAGGCCAGTAGAGTGGCTTTAATAAAATATAAAGGCCAGTTGTGCATCTAAGAGGCATTTTACAGGAAATTCAAAAAGAAATAGTTAAAGAAAGATTTATGACCCAAGAAAATTCATAGACAAATGAATTTTTTGTGCTCTAGAAGGCCATTAAGAAAGTCAAATAAATGTAAGCTAAGTAAATTAGAAAGAAACTTGGAGTTCAGGTTTGATCCAAGGGTCAAGATCTAATCTTCTCCTTTCTTTCCATGAGATTTTGCCACATGGCATGGTGAGGCAAGAAAGAAGTTTGATGATGTAAAGGGTATAATGTCATGAGGACACTTGGCAAGGTCTTGTGGAAGAAGACTTGAAGCTTGGACAAGTGACCTTTGGAATTGTCATATTTTATCAAGGGCAAAGTAGGCAACCCTTGTCATAATTGTGGCTATAGATACCCCCTATGGAAGAGCATTTTGGCAAGCACTTATAGAGTGGAAACTCTATAAAAAAAAATTAGAGAGAAAAATGAAAAGAAAAACATGGGGGTAAAGGCCAAGAAGAAGGAACAAGATTCAAGCTTCAATATCAAGGTATGTGATGATTCCAGCACCTATCTTGATGCCTATTTTGATTAAGTTCCTATTCATATTTGACGTTGGAATTTGGTGTGATTAAAGTACACTCCCTAAGATTTAAATCCATAGGTAGAACACTTCATTTGGATATATGTACAAATTATGGTGATTTTTCAAAGTTAGGGTCTAAAATCTAGAAACAGTTTTTGACTATTAGAATAGTAAAAACTTCAATATTTGATCCTGTTTCACACTAAATTGGTTCCTAAAACTATTTTTCTTTAAAGAGCACTTGAGGAGCTTTTAGTAGGACTTAGAACTACTCAATTTTGACTTTTTTGAAATTAATTACGAATTTTTAAATTTGAGCAAAAATTCTGAAAATACCGAATGAATAGTACCTGCGAAGTAAAAATTTCAGATTTGATCTTCTTGAATCTAAAGTCATCCAAAGTGGTGCTATTGACTGAAATGTTTAAGTATGGGAAATGATGATATTTATGCTAGAAATATGGCTAAAGGATAGAAAGGAGAAACCAAGTGGTATTGCATGATAGTTTGATGATTTCATGAATAGGAGACCCCAAGAGGTGCCTCAGTCTTGACTGGTTCTTGTACCTAGGATGTGATTTTCTTGATGTTGACCAAAGGCCTTCATAGTTGGGAAGTCAAGGGAGTCAAAGGAAAAGCAAGAGGAAAGCTTATGGTACAAGGTAGTGAACTTACCTATCTTATATGCTTGATGTTTATGCTTGTGTTGATTTGCATGATGCTAATTGTGATCATATGAGCTATGTATGAATGATGTATGTTTTATCTCTTGATGATTTTATGGCCATGCATGTAGTAGGAGACATTGAGCATGAGATTAGATCACTAAATTGGTATAAATATAATCAAGGAAGCATATCATAGACTTGCATTCATCTTATATATTGATGGTATTGTTTGCTACTGAGATTTTTTCAAATCTCACCCCTTCCTTAACCAACCATAGTAGGTCAAATGATGAGGAGAAATCATGCATGAAGAAGGGCAAGAAGATGGAAGCAAAGAAAGTGGAGAATTTCTATGTGTTACAATGTGATGCTTTAATTCACTAGTAATGTAATTATTTTGTAAACATGCCTAACATGAAATGTGATCATGTATGATGTTAATGACATGTAATTTAAAGTATAAGAACAAATGGAAAACCCTAAGGCCAATTTATGCATGCTTGAATTAAGGAAGAATTAAAAGTAAGAGGCTAATGAAAGATAAAACATAGGTCCTGAAGTAGTAAGGTTCCGGCTCCAGTTTGACCTAGGAAATGGTTGAATCTAATCACAAAATTTGGTGATCATATAGTAAACATCCCAAGCTTCAAAAGCATGGGTAGTTTGCCTTATTTAGATGTGTACATTAGGATATTTGAATTTTAGAAATTGAGGCAGAAAATCTGGAAGTTCAAGAAGTGACCAAATGAACAGTAAAGTTCAACGAATAAACTGTATGAATTAGTTAATGATAAGTCCAGTTTCATATTTTTTCCTAGTAGGGCATTAAAAGTGCTTAGATTAGAAATTTGGAACAACCCTATATGATTTTTATAGAATTAATTATGAATTTCTAAAATTAGACCTGTAATTTAGAATTTATGCATAAACAGTACCCGAGGACCATAATGAAAAGTTCTAAAGTTTTCGAGCTAAAGTAACGATTCTGCATGCTATAAGGAGTAAAAGTAAGGATGTTTCACTCCTCATATTTTAAATAATTGATTTTGACAAAATAAGTCAAAATTCTCATAATTGGCCAAATTTCTAAAAATCCATTCCAATGGCATTTTCATAATTTTTAACCTTAAATGGGCCTTAACACCTCATTTCCTATTTTTAGGATTTTTTAATGAAATTTTCAGGTGTAATTTCCAAAAATGCCCTTCGTTAACCAGAACTTTTCAAAATAATAGTTCGATCCTCTACCTGGGTTTCACTTAAAAGTTGTTTCGTCTCTGCCTCTTATTTTATTTGAGCCTTAATCAATTGTAAATTCCTCATACTCAGCTCTCAAGACTTTATCAAAGTCTCTATCTTTTTCATTTCTCAGTCTTAGAATACTTTTGCTTTATAATTTGGCCTCTGAGAATCCTTATATCCTTTCAGGGCATTTCTGGGACTCTTGCCAAAAAGAGTCTTGGTAGCTTTCCCATTTTAGGTTATTTTTTGCACTTATAAGCCTAAAATTTAGAATGTTACAGAAGACACATCTTCACTACAGTGAATGTGCATTTATTAGCATGCATATTTTCATACTTAGATGCGAATTTAGAGCTTACCCACCCCCAACCCGACCTAGAACCATCTCTTCTCATTTGGGTTATTAGGTTTCAACCTAATATTATTCTCTAATCCTTCTTTCACCTCCAGATCACATTTTTTCTTATCTCTTCCATCCCTATTCTTTTCTCACTTCTGTACCATTTCTCTTCATCTTTTCCACCTTCAATCACCATGGCCAAAGTGCTAGGACATCCATAATGATTATTCCTCCCTCTCATGTGTGGCTACTCTTTGAGGATGGGTTAGGCGTACGAGAGCAATGAGACATCATCAAGGGAGTTCTTTATTAGTTGTCCTTGTGTATTTAGATTTCTTATATATTGACTTTTATTACTTAGTTTCTAGAAGTTCAATTTCTATTTATGGCTGACATCCAGTTATGTAAATGTTAAATTCTATGCTTTTTATTATGTGTTTTAGGCTGAGTAACTGGGTTTTGATTAATTATTTACATAGGTTAGTTGTCAACTCATTGGTGAGAAGATCTTCCATCAATTAGAGTTGGCTTTAGGAGCTAGTTATGAGGACTAAGTTTAATTGTACCTAACCCCCTAACGATTGAACTATTGTTTAGCACCTATCCCCTTCTTTAAGGGAGCATCCATTTCATATTGTATTTTAAACCACTTTCTTTTTCCCTAAAATCCAAAAAAATATTTTCCTTACATTGCATAATTTTGTTTTCAAAATGAATTTTAACTTTTTGGCAAAAAAAAAAAATGAATTTTAACTTTAATGAACCTTTACTTGCACATAGTTAATTAGGGCATTTAATAAAAAGATTCTTTGATAATGACGCAATCCTTAGTTTTATAAATTATGTTGATTTTAACCTGCACAAGGAAAAAGGTTAAACCAAACATTATATTTTAAAATATTTGAAACCTTTTTTTGCAACATATATGCACAAATACACGAGCAAGGCAAAGGGAAAGAGAGGCATCACCAAAAGTATGGCATACCTTAATATATGAAACTATTATAGCATCCAAAGAGATTGAGATTGCTTAGGGGTGTTTGGATAAAAATCAAACCATGATTTTAGAAGTAATTTTATGAAGTTTGAGGAAAGTATGTGAGAAGAGTTTTTGAGAAAAAATTTCTATATTTGAATTATGTGTCAAATGTACAAATATCCTACCCTATTCATTTGGAAATCTTAATTCAAAGCCTTCAATACTGGGTGAAAGATGCCTCCTCCTTTCATTTATTAAGGCTCTTTCTTTGTAAGTATTATAATTGAAATTGGAATAGTCTTGTTACTCCGACCAAAAAAAAAAGGATTGTGAAAACACTTTTTTAAAGTGCTTTCGGGCGAAGGACAAAACAGCGCTCCCCGCCGTTGCGCGAAGACAAAGCAAACAAAACCCCTGTTCTGTACTTTATGCTGTAAATAGCCATGTTTTGCAGCTTCCAACTTGAACTTGGCGCGAGAATGCTTATGGGAATTGAATGCAATTGAATTTGTATTAGAAATGTCGAGGCTTCTCACAAGGATTGCTGGGTTTTTCAGCAATCGAACTCAAGTTGGAGTTGACAAAGCGGGGAACAAATACTTTACTAGAAAAGAAGAGATCGATGGTGTAAGTAAGTGGGTTTCTATCCTTTCTCTCGTGCCATCAATATTTTTTCTCTGGCTATCGCTATTATTGTGAATATGTAGTGATGCACTCGCACTTGCGAATTGTACTTCCTAAAACTTATGTACTCTTGTTTACTTGAGAGCACGATTTTATTTACTTATTTTCGAATTTTCAGATTGAGTTCAGATATGTACCCGGTATAAAAGCCATCAGTTCTCAAGAAATGCATGCTATTAACTTGGACTCATGAAAGCTAAAATCCTAACTTGGGTCTCTTCTATAATTCACTGGGGTCATTTGTTTTGCTATACTTAAGATGTAATAGCATAAGTGGCATCCCTTGTATGTCTCCAACTGCTGGAGCTTGCAATTTTCACAGCTTCAACTGACGTTTTATATTACAAGGTCGCTCCTTTGGCATTTGTTTGAACTTTCAAAGAGGAGATATTTACGAAATCTTTAAAGAGGGGAATATTCATAAAAAAAATCTCAAAATTTGCACATTTGTCTCTGGTTTGGACAACTGACCATAAATTATTTAACTCTTGTATGAAGCTTTTATTTATGATGTTGGAATTTTAAAATCCTTGTCCTCTGCGAATTGTGTTGTCTTTAATAATTTAATTTGCATTATAAATGAAGTATATTTTACAGAAAATCTGTCTCATTCTTTGTTTCCCCCTTTTCCTTGGCTTGGTTTACTAGTGAAAGAGAAAAGATGGGTGATTTTTAAGGGAGAGGCGGATTCTACTACACTTCCAGGTAAATCTCTTAAAGGTGCTATCATTCAACTGTATACTTACTGGATTCACTGTATGATTAAATATGTATGTTATAAGACACTAGAATAGGTTAAACAATAATTTTTTTTAGCACCCGATTGTTATTTCTATTCTGATGAATGGTTACTGCTTAATTGTTATAGTTGAATGGATATGTTGGTTGAATGGGCAGCGTAAACAGGCTCCAATACCGGAGGTAAATTCAAACGAATTTGTTCCTCTACAATTTTTATTCTGTTTCTCTTCCAGCACTGTAACGTGTTCTGCATAAAGTGCTGTTGATGTTTCTTTAACGTCTAATTTTATGATTTTTCTAATTGACACTATTGTATGCAAGTAATTATGAAATAAATTCAGACTTGGATTATCTAAAATTAGAACCTTGTAAAGTGCCTCAAATCAAGGAAGAGATAGAGAGATCAGAGGAGTTTGATGGAGAAAGAAAAGGAAGTGTTATTGCATATATTAGCACTAATAATTAATCAAGCACTTCATTTTCATTGGATCCAATTTCATTAAATTGGTATGTGATTCCTATGATGCTAGGAGCTCTTAATGTTCTTCCGAAGTAAGAGTAGAGAGAAAAGAGAAAGTGGGTGGAACTAGAGGAAGTGGATCCTATATAAACATCAACTTATGTGACTTTTTCATGTACCTTGGCTAGAGGCAGTTCAACTTAAAAGAATCCTAATTTATCTAATAAGATTTGGATTATCTAAAATTGGAAGCTTCAATTTTTTATTTGGTTTCAAATAAAAGAGAGAGCTAGAAAGAAAAGAGGGGTGGATGTGAAAAGAGGAAATGAGCCCTTGACACTCTTCCTTGTGTGTCCCTTTTACTTAAGAGGCATTTCAACTTGGGATGTTTTATTGAATTCTGATTTTAATCTTTGACATAAGATCATAAATTGCCTATGAGGTAAAAGAAGAATAGAAAGTAAGGAAAGAGGGAGTGGGTTTAAAGGAAGTGAAGCCCATATACACTTTCATTTGTTGTGCCACTTCACTAATCCCTAGAAAGATGTGTTTATTGTTATAATCAGAGTGATTATCGAGAAAGAAACAATATTTCTGTAAGAGGCCTCTTGATTCATTGAACCGTAATCTATCTGTATAAAAATACATGTGGAATAATTTGGGCAAAAGCTATTACTCTAGTTGAATACAAATTATTCTAAGTGAATCTAAATTAATCAATTGATTATAAGATTTAGATATTCTTCTTTGAAGAAGTAAGGCATAACTTTTTTTCCCATTTTTTCCAATCCTCTAGGTTGGTCTTTCTTTCTTGTTGGATGGGTTGTTTTGTTGGACTATGTGATTAACTGTACAATTTTGACTACCTCTTTGACTTTAGACTTTAGAACTATAACTTTGAGATTAGCTCTTGTTGAAGTATCTTGTTATCTAAGAAGCGAAGATTTTATAAAAGCTCAATAATTTTTGCTATTGCTTGAAAATGTTTCTTTTTAATTCCTCCCAGGAAATAGCGGAGTTGGAAGCAAGGCGTGAACGTGTTAGACAAAATGTTGCCTGTATGTGGCATACTTCTCTTAACTAATATTTATAGTTGTTATTTTTTTGCTCCCAATGCTTTGCAGCTTTAATGCTGTCAGTTTTGTGCATAATAATTCTATTGCAATGAAATTGATTAATACATATTAATGATATGGCTATATATTTGATATATAATTGTAATGAAAAGTAAGAGAGTTGGTTAGAGTCTATTAATGGATCCCTAGGCCTATGAATAGGAGGGGTTGGGTAGACCATAAGTAGGTTATGAGAATGATAACAAGTTGGGTGGAATAGAATTTCTCTCCTAGTTCTGTTGTCTTGCTCTTTGTTCTATCTTTCTCTTTTTCTCCTTTCTCCCTCATTCCCAACATATATTCTATATCACTTAGATCTAGAGCCAAGCTATGCTCAGTATCATGGACATGAAGCAACTTCAAAGATACTTCTGCAGAGTTATGAGTAATATTCTATTGTTCATGGAAAAAAGATTTGGCAGAGTTCTGAGAAATGTTCTACAAGGAAGAACTTATCTTAAGATGTGGAAGTCATTTATGCCAATCAAGAAGGTGCGGTTCCTCTGCCATCAATTCCAAAGTAGTGCAACAAAGTGCACAATGTAACAACCATTCAAGAAAAAGAGGGGTTGCCCTTACCATCAAAGCGTGACATGCACCTAATAATGAAAGAAGATTCTATTAGCTCTCCCAAAAGAAGAAGAAGCTAAAGGAGCTTCTATCACTCAAGAAAAATGAAACAAAGCCCTTTCATTCTTTTCTATGCTACTTGAAGAGGGCAACCCTTACAATTTCATATCCTCAGCTCCGCCAGGTTGTGGGCTTTTGTGACGGAACTCAAAGGTTTGTAAGAGGGTTGATGCTATCTTTCGTGATGTGTTCTTTGTCAACTTTTGTTTCTCTTTGCCTTCCGCTAACTATTTATGTTTCTTCATCACCACTACTCTCTATGCTGGTCAAAGGCTCAAAGCAAAGGGGTATTTGAAATAGAATTGTGGCTTAAATATGGTAGTAGGAGTGGTAATATGGGCAAACCTATGGGTTGAGCCTATGTGTGCAGGCCAAAAAGGCTCTTTTGCAAGTGGGTTGGCTTTTAGCCAATCTTAACCCACCAACAATTATTTATTTATTTTTAAATTTTTTTATTTTTTAATTTTTTTCTTATGCAAAATACAATAAAATATAATTAAATTTTTGTTTTTCCTTCAAATACTTGATTGAAAGTACCAAATAAATGATATAGGTATTTTTTTGAAAGTTTTTAGATAGGATATAACATATAATAATATAATTATAATAATTATTAAAGTTGAAATGAATAAAAAAATGCGGATTAGCCCTCGAGTTAGCTGGCTAACCGGTGTCAGGTTACGAGCTTGGCAATGCGGGTTGAAAAAGCTCGTCTACTAACGAGATGACTGTTAGCCAACTCTAACTCTATTTTTGACGTGTTGGTGAGTTGGGCCTACGAGTCCAACTCATAACTAGTTCTATGTGGTGTTTCAAAGGTATCGATGCAACAACTCCTTTGAGTTGTAGGGTCACTGTCATTGTCATGGTTTGTTCGGGTATTCCTATGTTGTTCTTCCAAAGTTGTCACCATAGTTTATTTTTGGTTCATCTTTAGATTGTATATGATGGGCCTTAAAGACCGTTTTGAAATTATTCACTTCTTTGCACATCTTGCTTTATCCTTGATTTTTAATGTAACTTGCTTGAAAACTCTCTTCTTTAACTAGGAAGAAGAGTAAAAAATTGGTTTGTTTCACATGGCTATGCAATTTTGATGGAGACTTGGTATGGGATATCAAGTCCCACATCAAGTAGAATGAAATGTTCAATGGGATATTTAAGTGGGTTGGTTCTTCCACCGGATTTATTAATTTTTGAGGTAGGGTTTCCCATTCCATCTGCTATCCATCAATTAGTATTAAAGTCTAGTTGTTGATAGTTGTGGAGTACCTATGCAGGGTTCTAACTAGCAAAAGGCCAAGTGCAGTGTCGTGGAATGCAATTGTCAAGACGTTAGTTTTTCATGGGGCCAATTGATAGAGACTTGGTGTTATTGGATATTAAGTTTCACATGGAGTAGAATGAGATACTCAATTGGGTATTTAAGTGGGTTAGTTTTTCCACCTCGATAGCTAGCTTTTGGGGTAGAGCCTCCCATCCCACTCAAGTATCCATCAAATTCTAAGGGTTGATAGATATGGGCTGGCTTTAGCGAAGAGGAGAGTTGCATGTTTTTTCTGCATAAAATTTCAGAAGTACCTGTTTTTGTTTTTGAACTGTTCATAAGCTTTAATGAGGAGTTTGGTGTACCCAATGTCACCTATCAATTTATGTTGCCTCTGATTTACTTTGCCGGGAAAGGACTATGGCTGAAGATGTGCGGGATAAAGTTTGGGAGTATTTTGGAGGAATTGTTTCATGTTCGACAGACATTTACTACCAACGCTTAAAGGCATGGCTCACTATTCTTCTGTGATATTATCTATAAATAAACCAAAGCTTTTTCTTAGGTCAAATCTTTTAGCAGTTGTTGCTTGCATGAAAAGGATAGATGGTCTGTAACTATAGTAAATGAATTATCCCTTGAAGATACAAATTACCTATATATTGATTTTCTCAGGCAAAAACATATTGAAAGGGTAGTGCTCCAGATTTGTGCTACTCCATTATTTGCAATTAATTGTCACCCATTTTATGTCCCAACTTGTTTCAACCTACTGAAGTTTGAAGTTTCCCACATGATTGAAGGTTTCCACTCACATGGAGCACCTGCACTGACGCTTATTGGGTTGATGGCTAGGCAACATGTATGCAGTGGGGTTCAGCCCTTTCTGGACGAAATCCTTAAGTGTTGATCCTGTTCAGTTAAAGTTTGTGAGTATGTCTTTTACTTAAAAAGGAATATGGAGAATTCTTCAACGACATTTTGAACTGACAGTTTATAGATGTCTATAGAGTTGAGGGTATCTGGGTTATCTTGACAAATGGTATTGCTTGTATTCTAGATTCTAGCGGGCTTTGATTCAGGATAATCTGTCTCTACTCTTTTAAACAGTGTAATGTGGTTCCTAGATCAGTTATATTGGAACCTGATGCGGTTGCTGAGCTGGATGTACCAATTGAATGGATCACATTTACCTTGTGTGGGTTGATGGAAAACATCATTGCTTTTGCATGGCCTTGCACGACCAGCTATCAAGGTGATTGCAAGTATAACATGATGCACATCTTAATTATACCATGAGTGTCAACAGTCATGGAGCTAGTGGTTGCATTTCTAGTTGGATTATAACGAAGCCACCAATCCTTAGCTCTACTTCTCACCGAGTGGCCAAGTTGAAACTTTGAGGGCTGGTAAATGTTGGACCCATGGCTAATGGGCTCTTATTTGATGGGCCGAGACTAAGTCACGTGAAGTGCTTGAGGTTGGTGACTAAGGGAGAGATAAGGGCTATTAGTTGTATTTAGAAGGGGTTCAAGCAAGCTGAACGTGAGTTGCATGTGGGAGAGTCTCTAGCCTCTCGAATGCTAGAGGTGGTTTTATGTTCCTTTTATTTCCTTTCATTTTTGTCAACTGTTTTGTAGGTTAATCCATCAAACCAACACTCTGGATTATTCTGGTGATTTAGTATCAATTCTGGATGTGGTTTCCATCATTATGCAATCACTTCTGTCTTAATTATATTCAGAGAGCTTAATAAACAGTTTTTTTTTCTTTTTTTCCTCTTTTGAAATTTCACATAGTGCTTAAAAAGGAGGAGGAGGAAAGGAAAGCAAAAGAAGGAAGTACAGGAAAACGCCCAAGCACTGGTAGATGTCTAAAAAATTTTTAGTTTGCAATCTTCTTCGCTGCCTACATTTTGCATTTATTGACAGATTTGCATTTCGTACAGAAAAAGTTGGTGGTCCAGACTTAAAATGTTTTATTCGCCAATTTCCTTCTGAAGGTTATCTTCTTTTTCCTTAATTTTTTTCCCTCAAAATACTGGGTTCCCTCAGAGAATGTTGCTCCCAACCCCTTGGTGAAACAGAAGATATATGCTGTTCTATGCATTACCTTTAGTCTTAAATATAAGATCTTGTTTGGAGTGCAAATTACACTGCAAACTTGGTCTTATATTTAGGACCGGAGGCAGCATATGATTATGTTTAATTTTAGTACCTGGTTGTGAAAACTAAATAATCTTCTGAAAATTATGAGTATACCTCTACTCCAACCCGAGAGAGAGAGAGAGAGCCTTCTAAGAAGGCGCAGTTATTGTATATTTGCTTGTTCATTGCTCAAAGTATTTAACATGTTCCCTACGCCAGGTGATGCTGTTGAAGAGTCATCTGCCACAATTGGTGACTTAAGGTGAGCCTTGGGAGGATGCATGTATATCCATGCCATTTACTGTCTGCAGAACTAAGAATTTTATAATGCTTAAATTCGCTATAATTTAGATATAAATTAACGTTTGCTTTTTCTTCCCCCTTTTCTTTTTTTGTAAATCCTTCTTCAAAAGATTCTTCAGTTCACTTTCCTAGTGCAATATTCTTGTTTAGCACACTAATGACTGTGATCGTGACAGAATACAAGGAGCATATAACTATTAACGTTACAAAATGAATAATGATGTAATCTTTGATTGAGAACTATGATCTTTTGCTGGACAGCCCTTTTCCTCAGCCTCATTTTAAAACTTTCTTTGGACCTTTCAAGTATGGGCAATTATTTTGGTTGACCATTTTTTCCATGTTCCCAATGGTATTTTCTTTCAAGTCTTGTGCAGCTTTTTTGTTTGATTTATCTTCTTTTGCATGCGAGATTTTTACATATCCTTTATATACTAAAAGATGTTTGCTTACATTAACAACTAGCATGGTATCATCTTTGTGCAGGAATTCTCAAGAGAAGGCTTCTGATAAGGGAAAAGTAGAGCCTGAGTAAGTTTACGTTTCTAAAATGATTCAGTTCACCATGTTTTAGTCCACAAAGCTCCTGAAAACCTAGGGCATATTAGGTGCTTGAGGCTGTGTTGAAGCTCTTGAGCATAAACCTGAGGACACAACAAAATTAAATGGTTTAAAATGTTTAATGACTTTGTCATCTATTTTAGTTACAAGATTTATCCCACGAATCATCACCTGATTAATTATCCAGTGTTTGAATGTCTTATTTCAGGTCATCTGAGCCAAGAGGGTCTGGTGCATCATTCAAACCGGGAACCTGGCAACCTCCAACTTGAATACTCTCTCTTGAGTAAAGCTTTGCTCGCACCCGCAGCATTCGTTTCTATGCCATTTGGTCAGTTTTAAAATGAAAAATGAATGATTTAGTTGAAAAAACGACTTATTTCTTCATTATGAAATTTTGGGTAGGAAATTCCTGTGAGCGCAAACTCATAGCATTGCTTGTTTGTTGGTTTATGAACAATTTTGTCGAAGGAATCTGTTCGGAACCCAGTTTTAAGTCTTGGAACCTGGTTAAGATGACACAATGCTCTTTGAACTGATAGAAAATAAAATGAGATCTTATCACGTTTATGGGTTCAACTGAAGATCGAAACAAAAAAATTATCTTGGTCAAAAAAGAAGCAAAATAATTAGGAAGGGGGTCAAGGTCGGCCAGTGAGACAATGGGACATAAGTTTTATCGTCGAGAGGAAAACAGTCCCGATCACCATCTATGGTTGGAAGGGGTTTTTTCTCCCCTTTCTTCCTCGGTAAAGTTAGATGGTAGAGAGGTAACAATACAAAAAGTAGCGACCATTGAAGGAAAAAAATCAGCAGAGATGATGTCAGTATGCGTGGCCGCTGTAAGGCGTTGCGTTTGAGATGAAAGCCAGTCACAGCATTGTATTGGAAGCAAATCGCTTATTGGTTTCCAAATTATTCATTGTCTCAAATTTATAATGTTTTCCAATTTATTCTTACAAATTGTACTTATTGGTTTTTTTTTTGGGGGGGTGGGGGGATATTTTAAGAAATTAACACATTTTTGTTGCAAAAAAGAAGAAAAACGTAAATTTAATGGTAAAAATCGCATTTTTTGATGTTGTGGCACATGGGAAGACTTGTTTAAGTAAACATTTGAGAATTTGTTGCAGGTTTATCTTGTCCAATATGGCATCACTTAGGAGGAGCTGGATTTTGGGTCTCTAAAATTTTGTTTAAAAAAATTAACTAATGTATATAAAAATTAAACTCACTCTAAGTTCTTATAATGAATTTTGGTTTTGCTTCTCATTTCTTTGATCATATTTTTTCTATCCATTTCATATCGTCCAAAACGTTGGTTTCTATGATTTCATAAAGACTTGTTCAAAATGTTGGTGTCTATAATCTTATAAGGGTTTGGACCTCAGCTTAACAATGTTAAGAAGGTTGACAAAATTGATTTAACTGAACGAATTTGATTTTGTCAAGGCATAATGCATGGAATTTTTTTTTTTTCACAACTCATTATTTTTGATAGGTCAACTTTTGATGAATATAACATTCGTAATTTAACTTTAAATTGGGCAAATTAGATATTTTTGAAAAGCTTTTTGAATCTAATTCCTAATGCATTAAGATCCTTCTGCTAAAAATAAATGCATTGAGATCCATTTAATAGAGCTTTGTATTTTGAAGGATATAATCAAAATAGTAAGCAAAAGTCGGAAATGTTTTTCTTTATAAATTGAAATACTAGATTTCAAATACCATATCTATTTTATGTGAAAAAATTTTATTAAGATAAATGTACTGAATAACTTATTGAGTCTAGTTTCATATGGAATAAGTTCACTTTAAAATGTTTTATAGTTTAGAAGATGTTGCAATAACATTGATCAAGGGTTAAGCTAACATATTTGATGCCCTAACAAAATCCATTTTGTTCAATGATATTGATTTTGTCAGCCTAACGGTGTTACCTTAGCAAAATCGACCTTGCTCACTGAAATTGATTTTGGAGAGAGAATATTTCGAGTGACTAAACGGCATAAAATCCTCCATCTATGCGTATGAAAAATTAGGCACAATCATTAGAACAAAGAACAATTTTGACAACACCGGTTAACAGGCCAAATCGGTGCAGCGTGTCCTATTCATGTTCACCCGCTTCTCTGTGCTTATTAGCCTTCTTTCGGTCTGATTTGAACAGTTTAAATTTAATTTTTAATTAATTATTTTTAAATAAAAGTTATTTTTCTTAAAAAGTAATAGTTAAGAGATTATTTTTAGAGTAAAATACACCTTTCTGTTTTGCCTTACTACACAAACCTCCCCTCTATTTTGAAAATATATATTTTAGTCTGGACCATTAACATTGTTAAACAATATTCTAAAAAAATTCTTTAAATATACTTTTTAATTAAAAATCATATTAGAATAAATTTTGTTTATAACTTTAAGCCCTTGTTATACTAAATCTTTAATTTATATTTTAACATTAATAATTTCACTAAATTAAAATAAAATTGAAGTAACTTAAAATACTCACAACATGATTGAAGATTTGAATAACTTTTTCACAAAGATGTGTTTTATGAAATATGTTTAAAAATTTTGAATTATAACATATTAGTATAAGAATATAAAAATTATATCATTTTATAATATGATAATATAATTGAAAATATATATACGATTACAAAACAATCTCAGCTAACAAAAAATATTGAAATATGTATTAAAATATTTTAATTTCATATAAAGATATGTCATATGAGTTTGAATGATGATTATTAAAAAATATTTGCGTTAAGGAGGGGCATTTTGGTCAAAATAACATGTCAGTGCTATGATTTAATGGTCAACTAATTAACTTTAGGGTGGATAAAAGTTGAATCTCAACACTAGAAGAAGGGTTTATATATTTTTTAAATGGGAAAACATATTTGCAGGTCTTTATAGTTTGATCAAATTTTAAATTAGGTCTTTATAGTTTTTTTTTTAATTGAATCCTTGTAGTTAATTTTGTTAAATTTACAAGTCCCTCTGTCACGAATGTTGCAAACGCCATTAACCCACAATGGTAGAGGATGATTTGGCAATGCACTCTCTCCACTCCCCCAAGTCTCTCTCTCTCTCCATCACCTTTCTCTCTCATCTGTTAAAGCTAACCACGATGAGCTCGATGAAACCCATAAGGAGTGAAGAAGGACTGCCTCTTTGACTGATCCTACTCCTCATCAACATGAGCACGCTGTTTCTATGCTGTTATAAGTTCAATTACACCAAGATAGAGTATAGTGAGGATTGGCATTCATCATTGCACCCATGGCAATTTTTTCGGTGAACTCCTATGGCCACTTTCATTAGCACCATTGCTTCTTTGCCTTTTGTTATAGATAAGCAAGATTTGATGAATTCAGATCTCAGAGAAAAACTATTTGCTATAATTATATATATATATATATATCATGGATCAGGGAAATATGATAAACATGAAACTTGCCAAAAACGTAGTGTGCTAGCTCAAGTAGACTAGAATCAGAGTGATATGAAAAGGAGGTTATATATATGCCAGAAATATTATTACAAAGTGAAGAAATAAAGCCTAGCATGCTGAAAATATTTCATCAATTCCTCCCATAAGACTTTGATCAAATCTTTTTCTTTCTAATATATTATAACAGCATAGAAGCAGCATGCCCATGTTGATGAGGAGTAGGATCAGTTGAAGAGGTAGTCCTTCTTTACTCCTTCTAGGTGTCCTCGAGCTCATTGTGGTTAGCTTTAACAGATGAGAGAGAAATGTGATGGAGAGAGAGACACAAACTCGGGAGAGGGGAGAGAGAGCATGTAACACCTCCTTTATTACCTCACTATACGTCAATTAAAACCATTATAACGCATTTCCTAGCGTTTCCAAGCAAAAAGTTTTCAGTTTCAAAATTTTGCATTTAATTCTGTTCGTACACGTTCATTCGAATTTGGGCCAACTTTAAAAATTCATAACTAATTCTAAAAAAATCGAAACAAGGTGGTTCCAATTTTCACATGAAGCTTGCTAAGAGTTCTATAGAGAAAAAATATTCATTTGACTTAATTCCATCCAGAACAACACCAAAAAATTTGACAATATACACTATCCATATGGTTAATTTTTTAATTTTTAGTATTTTAGTCTAACTCTAGAAGGGCATAACTCTTAGCACAAAACTCCAAATTTAATAGTTTATCACTCGATTTAAAGCTAAAAATGAGATCTATAAGTCTGCAAAATCTCAAATCTAAATTTTATCATTTGCTTATTATTTTATGTGACACCATTTTATCCCTAATCTAGGCATTTTATCCCCCAGTCACTTTTTTCTTGAATTTTATATTCCTTTCTCCTTTTCCATACCCTTTAGGCATTTTATCACTCAATATTTCAATACTTGGACATATCATACCAATATAATTTACAACATATTATCATTCATAATCCATTATAAACTTGGTATAAAGTTTAGTAACACATCACATGACATTCCAAAATAACATAATAATTATCAAGCTTCTTTATCTCAATACCAGCTCCTTGCCTTGATCCATGGATGAGCCACTTCCTAAATGATAAATAAATTGACATAGGGGGAATGAGATTTCATAGAAATCTCAGTAGCATTTGAATTACAATCATCATGCAAATCAAGCAAGTTACAATGTGACATGTTATAGAACCTCAAGACATCCTCAAGTTACATAAAATCATATCCAACAATATGCTAGGAAAGGAACATTAACACTTCCAAACTAACACAATCCAATGCATTTGGCCAAAGCATAAATCAAGAGTATCTAGCCAACTAAGATTACAACACAAGTTCCTCAATCCAAGCAAACAACATATCATATTAAACAAGCAAGATAAACAACCAAATTATAATTCAAAGCTACCTTTTACTACTTGTCCAATTCGGTCACCTCAAGGGACAATGATCCTTCTTGATTCCTCCTCACAAAGCCTATTAAATCAAGCATAAACATAGGCCATATTAATAGTCAAACCACTTAAACATAACACTTTATCTTTAACTTAACAATTTCCCCCTTTTTCTTGGATTTTTAACAAAATAATTTCTCCTTTAGAATCAATAACCTCATGACTCATTCCCACACAATTTTTCATGAGGAATCCAAGTATGAAATCAGATTTTTAAAAATCAAACTCCTTCCCTATGAAATCATGTTGGCTGAATAGGGGGTATATACTTCCAAAAATTCTACTTTTGATTTCAATGATTTTAAACACTTCCCAATAGTATATCCCTACACAAAAACATGTTTTAAACCCATTGAAATCATCAAATCAAGCTAAAACAAACTTCTTGCCCATGTATTGTTGTTGGCCGAATTGAACCCCTAGAACCTTAGGTAGATTTTCTTCCAAAATCAATCCATACACCACTTATAAATGCTTATTCCACTTGATATTTAAGGTCTCTATCCTTCCCTAACATCACATGATCCATGAAAATTTTGGGCAGCATGTACACTTAATTTTTCAACTCAAAACTCTAATTAAATTAGTTTAAAACTTAGGGATAAGGAGGCTTAAGCATACCTCGATGTTTTCCTAATGTAAATTGAATGATTCCTTGCTTAAAACCTCCACAAATTCAGTCTCCCTTGGTCAAAAATGAAAATAGCAGCACCTCCTCTCTTTTCCCCAATCTTTCCAATATTTTTTTTTTGTATTTTAGGAGGGGTATTTATAGAAAATATAATCTGCCATTCCCCTCCCAATTTGGATGTCCAAGGTGGCAAGAAATGAAATGTGTTGGCAGCCATCAAGTACCTCATAGCTCCAGATTTAACCATGCATCTGATTCGACCGAGTCGTTAGTCCTTGGGGTCAAATGCAAGAAATTTATAACTGGATCCAAGAGATGCAGTATAGCAGTGCAATCCGGGTTGTGTTCACTTTTGGGAGCCTTTATTGATGACCTAAGCTAGACTAAATGCCATGCAATGCAATGAGCTGGGGTTTTAGGTTTTTAAGATTAAATTGAAATGTAACTAAACTATATGCAATGGAGATAAACCTAAGCTACTATATTTTTGGTATTTTTGATAAGATGATGATGGAATGGGAATGGATGATAGGAAATCTCTTGAGAATTGTTTTGATGGCAATCATAGTTCAGTTAAGATATTAGGAGTTTCACAAATCCATTAGGTTTTCTTAATAACAACCTCAATAACTCGTTGAGTCTAATGTTTACATAAATGAACTTCATTAACAAAAACATTGTTAAACTCCCCTAATGTGCAATTTAAGAATGATTAATACAATTAGTTCAATGTAACCCACAATCAACTCAGTATCAATACACAACCATGCAAGATGAGAGAGAATCAAGAGAATTACAAAGAAACATATATGTGACCACATATATTTAAGCATAAAATTCTACATTAACCAATCCAACTACAAATGTAATCATTAACCAATAATTACAGTAACAATCCCAAGTTCCTAACTAACAATTTACAACTCCTAGACTTAGAAAGCTGTAAATCATAGCTAAAAATTGCAAACTGAAACTAAACTTCCCTTGAAAGTTTGGAAACTCATACCACTCCACCATCTTCAAGAGTTGATAAACCCTAGCCCTCTATGGCTTCGAGAAAAGCTCCAATCGAAGTGAATCCGTCAGCTATGGTAGCTGGGAGTGGAAGGAAATGAGATGGAGTGAAGGAAAGGTGAAGGAAATGGATGGAAAAGAAGATGGAGGTGGAGAGGCAAGAAGATGAGAGAATAGAGGTGTTAGAGACGATAGATTGGAGTTATTGGTTGAAAATAGGACTTTTCAGGGTTTTGGGGGTCAATCTTGGTCGAATCATATGAGTAGAGGGTCTATTTTTGCGTTTTGGATCCAAATCTGACGTTATTGATATGAGGGAGTTTACCGCGGTGAACTCAAAAGTTGGCTGCGGTGAACTATTCTAGAAAGGAGCTTCAGCAAGATTTTGATAGTTGGCCCGACGAGCTATTAAGGAACTTTAATGAAATTCTAAGAGTTTGTCATGGAAAACTCAAAAGTTTGCCACAGTAAACTATTCTAGAATAGTCACTGATGCACATTTTCAGACTTTTTGCCACAGCATAGTATTTCCTTGACCGCAACCAACTATTCCAGATTCAATATTTAACTTCTCATGTTGTGTAATGCTTTGATCTTTAATCTTGGCTCTAATTCCCAAGTGTCCTACAATGAAAAGCAACAATTTGAAGCATCAATTGTTCTAGAAATCAATTGAATACAATTAATAACCAATTATGACAATTTTACCCTAAAAAGGACACTAACTCAAAACAAGGACTCTTAGTCTAAATTAAGCACAATTATCATCAAAAGGAGCCAAAATCTATGATAAAAACCCTAAAATGATATGAAATAACATAGAATAACTGGGTTCAATCAGTGTCCCAAATCTAGAATTTTCCAACATTTATCCCTTAATTTTCCATTTTATTTAATTAAATATGGAGCTATCCAGAAGCTGCATGAATTTGGGCCCTTATTAGGCTCAATGTGGGCCCCACAAATGGTTTGTGCTAGTTCAAAAAGTGGCCCACAATCCAAATCAAAATCCCAAATCAATTCGAAACTTTATCAGGTACTATTCACTAGCAACCTTTCATAATTTCTCCAGACCTCTAAAAATTTATTTCTCTTTGTGATAATTCACCTTTTAATATGAGAATATGATCTAAAAATTTTCAGAATTTTTTGCCACCTCTAAGTATTTATTTTGAATTTTCTCCGATTAGGCCTCTATTAGTGTCATTGTGGGAAAATAAATTCTCTAAAATTAATTCCTAAGTTTCCAAGGCATAAAAATAATTTTATAAATTCAAAAAAATATTTAGATGAATTTTACATAATTTTTTCACAATTATTGAGGCCTTTAACTAATTAAGATAATAATTTTCCTCTGATTTTCTAATATTTTTCCAAAAAAATCTGTTTACGAAAAATTCTGTAACAATTTATTTTCACTATAATTCCACCTTTCGAGCATCCACCAAGTTTCCAAAATCTCTAATTTATACTTCTCCCATTTTTCAAGAATTTTCTAGAATTTTTCTCTAAATTTCCCATATTGCCCTTCTTAGACCATTAATTATGAAAATGCCAACCCAGACCTTATCGGGGTTTCATATCAAAAGTTGGTTCGTAACCCTATCTAGTTTCTACATTGGCCCTCATCCCAATTTTTTGATTCCCTATGTCCAAGTAAAATTTCTCGGGATGTGATAGAGCGCACTGCCAGGTCATTCTCTGCCATTATGGGTTAATGGCATTTGTAACATTAGTGACGAAAGGACTTATAAATTTAACAAAATTAACTACAAGGATTCAATAAGAAGAAATAGAACTATAAGGACTTGATTTAAAATTTGGATCAAACTATGAGGACCTACAAATATGTTTTCCCTTTTTAAATTTAAGGAAGGTATATATAGGTTTTCATAATAAAAAGAAGGTGTCTATAATTTGCATTAATACAATGTTTGGTCTTTTAAGTTTATCCTCATTTTGTTTTAAAAAAATGACACTTTAACTTGGAAATCCCAAAATGGACACTTGAATAAGGCAAATATCATTTTCATCACTTTAAACCAAATAGGAATTTCAAAATTAACTGGAATGACCAAACTACCCTTATAAATTACAAAATGTGGGACTCACATCCACTAGCATCGGAAGAAGTTTGGTGGGAAGGAAAGGAGATAAACATGGGAGAAGCTGGCTGGAAGGTGTTGGTTCGAAAGTATAAGTATTTTTTATGACATCATATAACTCATTTGATCCTCCTAGCATCACTATGGTATTCTATTTATTTATTTTGATAGTTTTGGGTTCTGGGTAATTTGAAGGTTTAGAGGAGGTGAGGTGCGGCTTTACGTTAGTTGAACATTGTTCATATTGGGGTATTGGTTCTTTTTTTTAGGTGTGAGAATGATTAGAAATTTGAGCAAATCGGTTGGTTAGTGTTGGATAGAGTTTGGGTTTTGGGCAAGTTAGTTTTTTTAGCTTGAGAGAGATATGAGGGTGTGACAATACTTAAATTGATGTTCTTTATGTTTGGGTGTTGGCTCTTGTTTTTAACTTGTGAGAATGGTTACATATTGCAACATATGAGTTGGTTAGTGTGGAATAGGGTTTGTGTCGGAATGGGGTTTAGAATGATTTGTTTGTAAGGATAATAGATTGTAGTTTGGTAAAATTTGCAGAAGCTCTGCAATGGTTATGTAAATAGGAAGGCTGAATATCAATAGTAATGAAATTGTGAAGTGTGTTGTTCATAGATATAGTGGAGTTTGGAAATGCTATATTGAAGTTGTTAATGTAGAAAGTGACTGTGTTGGGTTGATGAAATATCTTTGTCAGAGAATTGACACTGTGATAAAAAAATTTCTTCTTTGTTCTAGGGTAGAATGCAAAATGACATGCAATATTAGGTCAACATCCTCAAAGACAATTGTTTTGATTTTTCATATTGGTGGAAACTTTTTTTAAGAATATTGAAGGTAAAGTGAAATACAATGGTGGGATTGTAAGAGTTAAAATGATAAAAGAGGAGATAAGACTTAAAGATTTGATGTTAATGATATTGGAATTCTTTGATATAGCTGTTAATAGTTGTGACATGAAATATACAATGAGCTTTGATGATAAGACATTAGTAGATTTAATTGATGATAGTGAAGTTGATAATCTTTTTAGTACAATGTTAACAGTGCACATGTGTATATAGCATCAAAGGAGAATACACCGGAAGTAATGGATGATCCACAAATGTGAGTCATGGGTTTTTATGATTACTGCAGTTGTTATTTGTTACATTATTGTTGTTAATTTCTTAACAAAACTTATAATTATGTATGCAACATTGACAAATTCTTGAGACTATCACAACAAAGGTTTTTCTTAAGTAGATGAAATAATATGGATGGTACTACTTGTGACAAAAATGGGGGTGACTGTATAAGAGAAGGCAGTGGAGGATTTCATGTAAGGCTGGTAAGTGGAGTAGAAATTGCACTAACACCTATGTCCAAGATAAATGCTGTGAAGTGGGAGGAATTGTTGTTAGGAAAGAGGCAAATGTTTGTAGATGCTATAACTTTCAAAGAGGCATTGTACAGGTTTAGTATTGTAGAAAAGTTCAAGTACAAATATGTTAGAAATACTTAGGACAATGTGTATGTTAAATGCAAGGTTGAAGGTTGTCCTTTCCTAATAATAACAAGAATAGCTGGCAAGAGAAGTGCTTTCCTACACATAACTCAATTTAGAAATGAACATGTGCATAATGCTCAAGAGATTATGAAAGTTACACATGGTGGAAGGGCTTTTTTGACATCATCAATTATAATTGAGGAGGTAAGGGATCACATAGACAAATGCCCAAATAAAATAAGAAGGACCTTGGCAAGGGATTATAATGTGAAGTTGACATATAAGTAAGCATATAGAGCTAAGAAAAAAGCATCGGAGGAAATACAAGGGAGCTATGAGTAGTTATACATGTTGATACCATGGATAGGTCAACAATTGAAGGAAACCGATGAGAAGACAGTAGTTGAATGGGAAGCTACTGTGAACTTAATACCATTACTAAAGTTGTTATTTGCTTTAACTGTATTGTTAATGTCACATCCAGTATTATGATAATTGAACAGTAATTTTCCAAGCCAATTATAGGAAATTGACTAATTAAAGAAAATTGGTCAAATGTAAATAAGGAAAAATATTTTTGAGCCATGGAAAATTAAGGAAAAATAGGGATAATATCCTTTGAGAGTTATATGAAATTATAAAGTTGGTTTTATGACCAAATTACCCTTAGAGAAATTATAGGAGAATTTAAGGGTGATTTAGGCTAATTGAGGGATTTTATTTGGAAAATTCCAAATAAATATTTTAAGAGGAATAAAATTCCAAGAAAATTCCTATGAGATCCCAAGGAATTATAAGGAATTATGGAATTAAATGGAAACCCTCAAGTGTCCAAGATTTTTCCAAATAAATGTGAAAAGTGGAAAAATCCCTAAAGAGAAGGAAATTAATTTTCCTTTTTATTTAAATATTAGGAAATTAATTTTGAGACAAAGAGGACAATTTGGGAAGACAATAATGAGGAGAATAAATTAAGGATCTGATAGAAAATAATTACAGAGACTAAGATACTGTAATTATAAAAAAGAAGTTAAACTCGGAGCCTAAAGTATACCGATAAAGCAAGATTGGTGTCTTGCAAATCCAAGGGATCCTATTGAGCCATGTGTCAAGCTCTTGAAGGAGAAGATTTGAATTAGCCAAGTGTCATTCCATGAATGGAGAGGATTTTGACTTTAGTAAATAATTTCATTTGGAATTATGTTAATTAAGAGAGAGGAATCAAGACTTAGGAGGGTAATGACACTTGGACTATCATTAAAGAAGGTGGTTGGGATATTTTGAAGCCTTAATCAAGCTCTTCTCTCCCCATTTTCAGATGTTCATTTCGTGCAAGCGAGAAAAATAGAGAAAAAGAGAGAGTTTGAGAGGAAACAAGGAGAAAGGGAGCACTTTTGATCATCCTAGCAAGGTTTCAAGGTTAGATCTCGGTCCTAGAAGTGTTCTTGCTTTGGTTTCTTTCATTTTTATGGTTTAAAATCTGTCTCTTCCCTCTCTTAATGTGGACCAAACTGATTAATAAAAAGGGGAAAGAAGTTTTGATCATAACACTTGCTAAGACACAACAACACAAGCTAGATCCTAGTGTTGGCAAGTGAGTTTAAGTGATTTTAAAGCATTTTTCATGGTTGTTGTTGTGAGAGTTATTTTCGGCCAAGTGAAGAACTGGAGCCTAGGATGAGCTTTTCATTGTTTTAAGGCTTCCATGATGCTTAAAATGAGGAATGGTGTAGGGTAGACTAAAAGAAACAAGTGTTGGAAGCCTAAAAGCAAAGCTGAAAATTTTGGGTCAAAACCTCTAGTGGTTTGGTCGGTTTGTGGCTGGAAGAATCAGTTTTATTTACACAAATCTAAGCCCATTTTTGGAATCTACATGAAAATCTATGTAGGAACAAGTCAAGGAGTGATTTTTTAGGGTTAAAGAGAACCAAATCTAAAACTAGTGAACAAAGGAGGGAACTTTATGGTTCAAGAATCATTTTGATGTATGTTCTTGCTTTTTCATGGTTGGATAATGATTCTTGCTGCCATTTTTGTTGAATCACATGGTTAGGGTTTGATATTTGCCAAGGGAAAGAGGAGAAGGAAGAAAGGCTAAGACTTTTGAAGCAAGGTAGTAAGTTAAACCTAGCTACTACCACTAACTAGCATTGTTGATTATTGTATGGTTAATTGCTATTATTGTGATTGAGCTCTCTTGATTGTTATGTGGCTGCTCTTTATAGTATCTTGCTTTGGCCTTTGCATGATTGAGTTTGCCAAATGATAAGCATGTTAGTTCATCCATAGTAGCTAATGTGATCATGCATAATAATGATGCTTGCTTGGTGATATAGTTGGTTAATTTACTACTGGGATTTCCAAAAATCTCATCCCCCAAGAATCATGTAACATTTTAGGGCCTGAATCTTCAAAAGGGAAGTTGCAGATTGAAGGTTGAATTGTGGAGTTTAGCCACAAAATTTGTGAGCTTATTTTGGTTATGTAAATATTAAACTAACAGTGCTGGAAGCACACTGACCCTGACCGGTTCACGTGACTTTTTGATTATGTTCCCGAATGCGTTAAATCGTGAAATTTGGTATGATGAAAGATGACATCCTGAGCTTTAAATTGGTAGCTAATACGTTAAAAATGGACCAGTATACGATTTATAATAATTTTTCAAAGTTAATGGTCAGAATCTGGACATCAGGGTTTTTGGCAAATGGACAGTGTTATTTTCTTAAAAACCTGATGCTTTCTCATAAAGAATTGGACAATGAGATTATTTTTTCTTGAAAGAGGACTTAAAGAGCTTTAATTATAACTTTGAATCACCCCAATTTGATTTTTGTGGAATAAGTTATGAATTTTTGAAGTTGTGCCAGAAAAACTGGATTTTTACCTGATGAACAGTAAAAATCCGAAAATTAGCGTTTTTATGGTAAAAAGTAAGCCCAAGACCATTCAATGTGGTCAAAAATGATTTTGAAAAGGAACCTAAGTCAATATTATAGTAAGGTGTGACAGTTAACTGTTGCATAAGTTACAAGGCAAGAGTGCACTTAATATTCATGTTTGGTGTTCCTATCTTATGTTTTTAGTTTGATCTTCATATGAAATGAGTTAAAAAAATTGCCATTGCTGATTATTTGTCTTTACGAGGGTTGTTAACACTTATATTGGAATTATTAACATATATATTGAAGTTGTTAAATGCTTCACTGAATTTGTAAAAATGACTATTTTTTTCTTTGAAAATCTTGTTGTTAACACTTATACTGAAGTTGTTACCATATATAACAAACTTATTAACCATGTTACGAAAGTTGTAAAATCCCTCATTGATGATTATATAGCCTATCCCTGCAAGTTGTAAGGAGGTCTATGTCACACATTACTTTATTTACTCAATTTTACATCAAGTAGGAGCATTTGGAACCATTTCTCAAATCATTAGGTTGGAAAAACTTGAATTTTTTAAACTTACTTCTCTGGTTACTATTCATTATAACCTTAATTTCTCTAAATTTTGAAAACTCAACCAATTCTAGAAAAATTAAAATGATATGGTTCCAAGTCCTACTTGAAGCTTGTAATGAACTATTTAAAGAAAAAAATACATTCAGAATATGAATCCAGCTCATGTATGTCCAGTTTTAATGACAAGATGTACTGTTCGTTTGGTAATTTTTTCAATTTTTCAGAATTTATGTCCAATTTTGGAGGGGCATAACTTTTAGTACACAACTCCAAATTTTATAAAATATGACTCATTTTAAAGCTAAAAATATGATCTATTAAACTGTAAAGTTTTAGATCCAAACTCTGTCATTTGCTCAATATTTTGCATGGTCTAACTTTAATTATAAATAAGTCAACTTTCATTCCTTTTTTGCAAAACTTGTTAAAATAAAACCATAGCCATTCCAATATGATTTAGCCACATATCACGGCATTTAGCAAGTAATTCTTCATAATTTACAACTCTGAAATGTTATCAAAGTAATATTTCATAATTATTACAAGGTTTTCACACAAGGCCAACATAATTCAATAATATTTCTCCTTCATGGAGACACCACCTCCTTGCCCTTGGTCATACCACTTAAGGGTCCTATTAGTGTTGTTTAAGCATAGAGAGGAATGAGATTTCATAAAAATCTTAGTAGTAAAGGAATTACAATAATAATGTCAAACAAGCAAGGTATATTACAAACAAGTTCATAAACATTTATTCACTTTTATGCCATGCAAGTATCATGCCAATCCATTCAAAATCAACATGTTAATGCATATTGAAATGTCTTGCCTTTAACCACTCAGAGCACGCATTCGTAAGCGTTATGGTTCAAGCAGATCATGACACAAGCCCGTGGATTTAAAAATTCCAATATAATTACTCGGGTTACTATTCACTGTCAAATTTCCAGATTACAAGTTCAACTTCAAAAATTCATAACTAATTCCATAAAAATCGTATTGAGGTGTTCTAAAATTCTACAGAAAGCTATTTCAATGCTATTTAAGGAGAAAATATCCAATTGGACTTATCCTTTCTCAATCCGTACATTTTAATTAATAACTGTTACTGTTTATTTCATAAAATCTGAAACTTTCAGATTCTGTGCCTCAACTTTTAAAAATTTGTATCTCCTTGTGTACACATCCAATTGAGATGATCTACCTCTTATTTTAAAGCTTGGGATGTGTACTATGATTCTGCCAAATCTCATCACTTAACTCATTCGTTTGATAGGTCAAACTGGAGCTACAAACTCACTGCTCTAGGACCTACGTTTTATCCCTTAACATCTCTTTACTTTAGTTCTTTTTATTTCTTTGACATACATAACATGGGCTTACTCTTTCCCATTCATGCTCATACATTTATATACATGCCATAAGTATTATAATTAATTACATGGCATCACATGCATCCATAACATAAATTACATAATAAGAGAATTACACAATGAATAATAATATCATTCATTGACATCAATAATTCTCCACTTTCTTCTCCTTCCTTCTCATGCCATTATTGCCCATCATTGATTGACCTATATGGTTGGTTAGGGAGAGGTGAGATTTGAGGGAATCTCAGTAGAAAACAATACCACATTAATCATATTAGATGGATGCTAATGCACTACACGTAACTTGTTTATTCTCTTGTTAATTAGTGACATATTAGCATGCTCAAAGCTAACTTCTTGATGCATGGCCATGGAGACATAATCTACTCATCATGAATAGCAATTACAACAGCTAAAACATGTCACAATAACATGTACATGGCAACACACAAGCATATAACATCAAGCAATGACAATAGGTAAGTTCACTACCTTGCACCTCAAGCTTTCCTCTTACTTTTCCTTTGACTCCCTTGACTTTCCAACCATGTAGGCATTCGGTTAACATCACCAAATATCCTCTTGGATGTTCCAAAGGTCCTAAACATAATTATAATGATCATACAATCCATTAGGACCACTAGATTACATAAAGTTCAAGACTAGCTTTCTTGAACCTCAACCCCTTTCTCTTGCTTTTAGGGTTTTCTTTCTAACTTTTCTAACATAAATCTCATCATTTCCCATCCTTAAGATCCATTTCTTGTCAATTAGGACCACTTTAGATGGCCTTAGATTCAAGAAGATCAAATCTGGAAATTTTGGTTCGCGGGTACTGTTCATGCAGAAACTCCAGAATCTTTGCTCAACTTTGAAAATTCATAATTAATTCTAGCAAAATCAAAATTGAGTGGTTTCAAGTCTTACTGAAAGCTACTTAAGTTAAATTTAAAGGAAAATTAGTTTCAGGAACCAATTATATGCTGAACAGTACCAGAATTGTACGGAACTCGAAACTCTTCCAAAAGTTCAACAATGTTTCTAGATTTCAAACTCTAATTTTGAAAAATCACCATAAATCGTACACATGTCCAAATGAAGTGTTCTACCCATAGATTTAAAGCTCACAGAGTTTAGTTTAACCATGCAAAATTTTAGAATCAGATATGAACAATAGCTAATTCGAAATAGGTATCAAATCAGATGCTATAGCCACCAGATACCTTGATCTTGAAGCTTGAACTTAGGTGGACTTTCTCTCACTAGAAATAGCTCTTTCTCTCTCTAAATGCAAGAGTGGCAGAGTTTCCCCTATGGATCCTTGCTTGGCAAAAATGAAGGGGAGGGAATGCCTATTTATAGCCAAAAATTTGGCTTGAATGGACTAAAATACCCTTGGTGGCTAATAGAAAGGGTAAGGGCAATTTTGGAACTTCAAGTTGACTTTTACATCATCATTGCATCATCTTCTTGCATCATACTTACCTCAACCTTCTAGAAGATGCCAAGTGTCATAAAAGTGGTGGAGGAGATGGGAGATTAGATCCTAGCCATTGGATCAAACTTAATTCCTCCGAATTTACTTGGCCCACGTTTCTCCGGCTTCCTTTATGGCCTTCCGGAGCTCAGAAAATTCTTCTGTCTGCTTTATAAATTCCCTTTAATTCTAGAGAATATCTATGAATTTTCTTAGGCCATAACACTTCCTTTAAACCTTGCATAAAAATTCATTTACCAAAATACCCTTTTATCAGCAAAACCGGCTCTTTAATTTATTAAAGCTACTCCACTAGCCTTTTGGTTACGGGACTAATTTTATAAATTAGTACAACCTTTCAACCATTTAACCTTGTTTTTGTATACATTTTTCAGGTCTCTTTCTATTTTAAATAATTACCTCAAATGGTATACTTTTTACCGGTAATGACCTCATAAATTCCATTGAAGCTGCCTCAAGGGTATTTTCGTCTTTTCTCCTCATAGAAGAGCCTTAGAATACTATTTCCCATTTTTTGGGATTTTCTTGGAATTCTCTACATACTCTTCCATTTTTATTCCTGTTGGTCATAACTTTCTGAATTTACAGCTTGGTTCCTTCTTGGACTTAGCTTCATATAATTCTCTCTTTGAGGCTTCTAGCTTAACCTTTGGCCTATATCTAGTCTCTTTTCACTCTCTAGGCCTTCGAGACTTTACTGAAGCCTCTAACTTTTATTACACTTTAGCCCCTTAAAACTTTTACTTTGTAGTTTAGTCCCTGAAACTGCTTTGCCTTCCTTTCTCATCTTTGGGACTTCTGCTCAAAAGGGGTTTGGTATTCTATCCAATTCAGGCTATTTTTGGTACTTCTAGGCCCAAAAGTTTGGATGTTACACATATTGCCAAGTAATACAATGCAGCCAACCAACATGTCATCATCAAATAGTTTCAAATACAACATGGCATATATTTAAGGAATTATATTATGTAACAACCAAGCAAGTTAACATTAAAATTGTAAATTCAAAGCTACCTCCCTCTAAGTCAAAGTTTTTGGCCTCTTGGGTCCCTTTGAGTTCTTCCTTGTTCTCTTGCTCAATACATATCAATCTATGCATAAATATATGCTATATTATCAACCATAACACATAAAATACTACTAGGTATCAAGATAACTCTATAACCCTCTTTTCTTTGATTTTTTGACTTTAATTTCCATCTTTGTTTTGACAAGTCTCAAGGGCCATTCCTACACAAATTTTCATTTAGAATCAAATACTAACTTGGTTTTATCAAAATCAAACTCCTCTCTATTACAATAAGCTTGGCCGAATAGTATGTGATTTAGGGTTAGAATTTTTATATTTAATTCCAATGCTTTCAAAGACTTTCTTTTGAAATATTCCCACACAAAAAGACATTCTAAACTCATTGGAATCATCAAATTAAACTCAAATATTCTCAAACTCATAAAACCAAGCTTGGTCGAATAGTCTCAATAATTAGGGAACTTGGAGTTTCTTCCAAAAATCAATTCAAATATCAACTAAGCAAGTTAATCCAAGCTCTAAATCATGGTTTCTATCCTTTCCTAATTACTCTTCCAATATTTCAAAAATTGGATAGCATGGTACCTTGGAATTTTGTCACCAAATTCTACTTGAAATAAGCTAGAAACATAGTCAAATTAAAACTTTAACATACCTTGATTAATCTTTGATTCTTGCTTGATAATTTTTGGCTTATTCCTGTATGATTTCAGCTCTCTAAACCTAATTTTTCAACAGTAAAACCTCCTCCCTTTAAGTGCCAAAATAACTGAATTTTGAAGGTATAAAAGGGGGTATTTATAGGCCTCAATTTGGCCTCTCCTTGCTTCCATGTGTCCCTTAAAAATCCGGGGTGTTAAGGCCATGTGTCCCCCTTTAAAAACTAAAGAAAACTTGGAGTGTCCAAGTGTCCCATGTGAAATCATGATTTGGATAAAATCATGTGCTAAATGCAATACTTTATTCCTTAACCTTATGGGCCACTTGGGCCATAAATTTACTATTCATTCTTGGTCCAAAATAATACCTAATGGACTAGAGAAAGAAGGAAGGAGTATTACCTCTCATCTCCAAACATTTTTTTCACCTGATTGCACCGTATTGGCTAAAATTCTTGTCTAATTTCTAATAATATTTTTGAACCTTCAAAAAATTATTTCTGCCCATATAAAATTTTATTTTAATATAGAAAGGTCCCCTAAATTTTTCTAGAATTTATATCAACCTCTAACTATCTGTATTGAATTTTCTCTGAAATTGGGCTTCATCGATAAGATTTCGGCAACAAATATTTTAAAATTAATCCTTTCACTTTCAGAGCCTAAAAATAATTTTATAAACTCAAATAAATCCTCAAGTAATTTTCTCATATTTTTTCTAGAATTATTGAGGCCTCTACATATTTAAAATAATTGTTTCTGGCTAATTTTTCACCGTTTTTTGGGAAAAACCTCTGTTTGCAGAAAATTTTGTAAAAATTTTTTTTCATGCTATTTTCACCTCTAAGGCCTCAAATATGGCTCCAAATCCTCTAATTTACTTTTTCTTACTATTTTCTGAAAATTTTCTCTAATTTTCCTATTTTGTCCTTTGTGGACCGATAATTTTAAAACTATCAAACCAAACAAGAGTTAGATCTCAACTCAAAATTTGTTCCAGCTCTAAGTTTACTTTACCACTTGTCCCTCTGTCTAATTTAGTATTTACATTTTCAAGGCTAAAATTGTCATACCTTATTAATTTTAATTATGGAAATAAGGAAATTAGACATGACCAAGGGCCAAGTAGTGTAGTGGAGATCTAGACAAAATAAATTTTGAACTAAAATTAGATCCAGGACCAGACTATTATTTTAAATTATCCAGTCAATATTGATCAATATAAGAAGGTACTTCTAGAAATCCCAAAAATTCTCAAAAAATCATGAAAAATAGAATAAAGGGCAATAAACAATATTTGAGGCCTAAAAACTGAAAATGGAATAAAAATAATTTATTTTGAAATTTTTAGTATTTTCTTAGAATTTTGGCTAATTAAGGAAAATTAGACAAATTGAATTATTTAAAATACTTAGAGGCCTCAATAATTCATGAAAGAAGAGGAGAAGATAATCAAGTGATACTTAGGTCAAATCAAGTGCCAAATTAAGGTAAAAGCTAAGATTTCTCTTCTAACTCAAGTTGTCTAGTATTTTGATGGTTTAAATTTTAGTTTTGTTGGAGTTTAAAGTATATGATTTAGCTAAGGTTTGGTGCTGCCCAAATTGATACATTTTGAGCTATGAATGGTTTGAAGGTTGTTTATAGATTAAAAGGTAGAAAATGCTTGGATTATGATGTTTAAACTTGGTTTTGAAAAGAATTTCAACATGTGGAACCAAAGAGGGAATTTTAGCCAATTATGATTTTTGATGCTAGGGTTTGATTTTTGTTAATTTGATGCTTCCAATGAGTTTAGAAGGTGAATTTGTGTAGGGATATATAAGGATTATGTGTTTAGAAGCATTAAAATTGAAAATAGAATTTTTGGAACCCTAGACACTCATTCGACAAAAAGGAGAAATAATAGGAGGAATTGGATTTTGATAATTCCAAGTTCATATTTAGATTTTACATGAAAAACCATGTAGGAAAAGTATGTCAAATTTAATTTAGAAAAGGAGGGACCCTAAATTAAAAGGTTAAGGGTTAGGGTTGCAGGATAAGGTATTAATAAGGATTGTTAAAGTTAATGACAATACCAATGTGTTGTTTGATTTTTAGGATTTGGTATTGAACAAAGAGAAGTTCAAGAGCAAGAGAAGGGAAACAAGGATCAAAGCTAGCAAGAGGTAGCAAGAACTTTTAATTTTTGTATTAAATTGTTTGGTTTTTTATGTTATGTGTATGGGCCATGATATGGTTGAGTTATATATGTGGATATGTGATTAACTCCTTGCATTGATGCCTTGGCAAATATGTTTAGTTGAGTTATGGAATGGTATAATTTATGCTCCCTTTCCATGGCATATTAATGGTATGTTTATGGCTTGGTTAATGTTCACATATAGCATGAATTTACCTTGCTTTTTAATGCTTGAATTGATGTTCTATGCTATTGGGATTATTTAGAATTTTATTCCATTATATTTGAATTACAATTATTAGGAGATGGAAGCTCCAAAGGAAAGGCCAAGGAGGTGGCTTGAATATAAAGAACTTGTTTATGTCTAGCTTTTTGGGAGGCTTGTTTTGTATAACTTGTAATATGAGATATTTGATTACATGACTTTTATGTGTTATATAACTTAATCAAGCATGGTTCTTGATATTTATTATGCTGGATAATGGTTTTGGATTGATTAAATGGTATGGTGCAAGAATTGGCATTAGTGGATGAAGGTTGACCAATTAGAGCCCAAACTTTGACCAGCTAGATTTTGGGCAATTGGACAAATTAAAATATGAAACTTAGCATTCTCATATGAGATATTCTTAGCTTTAAAATGAGGGGTATTTCACTAAATTTAGAGTTTTTTTACAAAAAGTTATGTCTTTCCAAAGTTAGACACAAATTCTGAAAAATTAGAAAAATGACCAAATGAACAGTGCATATTTCCATGAAATCTGGGAATGTATGAGAGGGAATCACAACTTTGAGTTATTTTTCCCTTAAAGATCTCTCTGAATGCTTCAAATAGAACTTAGAACCACTTTATTTTGATTTTTGTAGAATTAGTTAGGATTTTCCAAAGTTGGTCAGTTCTTGGGGTTATGTGAATAATAACAAAAGTGGATAAGTTTTAAAATTCAAAATCTACCAACTTAAAGACCTCATGAATGATTCTATTTGCTCTAAAAATGGGTAAAAAGTTAAGGTGTTATATTTTTAGTATCAGAGCAAAGGTTTTGGCTCTGTATGGCTATACTGTTCAATTGTTGGATGCTTGTGCTTCAATTATAAGTGTGAGAATTATGCAGGAAAAGTATAGTTATGGCTTGACTTGAGAGAGGTTATTCTGAGGAAACAGTCAATAAGAGAATGCCAAGTGAGGATTACACACGATGGCATCATGGACCCCATGAGAAAGACTCAGATGAGCCAGAGACCCCATTTGGATATCATGCCACAACTCCAAAGGGTGCCCACTTCTCTGTAGCATGCAACAGAATAGGGAATGAGGATGTAAGGTATGATGCAGGAAGCTGCCCTGTACCCTAAACAAATAGCACTGAAGCTGGACTGAGTGTGAGATTACTACTAGTGCCTATGAAATTTTCCACTTATGAGGCCCTATTAGAGGAATTCAAATTTTGGGAAAGACATATAAATCAGTCTGTAGACGAGGAGGCTGTGATCTACTTAGAGTCATAGATCAGATCAGACTCCTGTATTATGTAGTGACCGGAGAGAACGGTACGTTAAGTGACGTATTTTGGTCAAATGTGTTGTTAGACATACTGCCATACATGGATCTTTGGTGCCATGGATTCTACACCTTCTATCTCCCGAATCATATTCCTTTTGAAGGGATAGTTAATGCTGTTGAGCTGTTTATGTTAATGAACATTTCATGAATAGTTGTATACTATGACTTAACTTTTGAGTAACATGTGATGTATATACTAGATGTATATGTAACTAACTGTTGTTGTCTCCTATACAAAGTACGAATGGAATATAAGTTTAGTTTATAATATGGCTCTGTTCCTTTTGTAGTTTAGCTGTACAAAATGGTTATGACTCGCAGAAACATTGGATCAGGAGAACAACCAGAGGAACCCTATGGGACCCTTATGGATCTAATTCAAGTAATAATGAATCTATTAGAAGAGTAGCAGTGGATAATAGATGAAATTTGGGCTAATCAAGCTTGGTAAGAACAAGAGCGAGATGCTGCCATAGCCGCAGCAGTCATAGCAGTAATAGGGAAACTATGACCTAAGCAGGCAATAGCCGGTATTCCTCAGCCACAAGTTCAATCTCAAGGTCTGTCAGTGCAGCAGGTGAGACCAACGATAGAACCAGATATACAGTATTGGATTCGTCGATTTCAGAAGCATAATCCGCCCACTTTTGAAGGGACGTTCGAGGTATAGGTAGTTGAGGACTGGGTGACCTAATTAGAAAAGATATTTAAAGTCATGGACTGTCCCACAGAGGTAAAGGCACAAATGGCTATATACAAGTTGGAAAAGAAGGCAGATTGATGGTGGAAGAACATCGAGCTGGTGTTGGAAGTTGATCACACCCTAATTGCATGGGAGGTGTTTAAAGGGTAGTTTTATTAGAAATATTTTCCTTGATCAGTGTGAGATACAAAGGAGGCAGAGTTCCTTACGTTGAGGCAAGGGGACAAAGAATCTTTCGATGAATACTTAGCCAAATATATTAACTTGTCTCGTTACTCCACTGACCTGCAGTACCGCAACAATAAATGATGGCTCACCGATGAAATGGGGACTGAAACCTGCTCTGAGGAAAAGAGTAGCTCCTTGATAGATTGAGGTGTTTAATAGGCAGTGGAAGCCTGCCAAATTACAAAAACCAGTTTGAACCACCACGACATGCCTAGAATAGCTCCAAAGATGTAAAAGTCATTATCACGAACATAGCAAGAGCGAACCTCTAGCAGTAGTAGCAAAAGAAGGAGGCCTGGTCTTGGTAGAAGAATTAGGCAAAGAGGAGTAATCTGGGGAAGATTTGACATAACTAGGATGGCTAAGGTCTATGAGAAATACGGAAAGGACCATGGTGACAGGCCATGCCTAATAGGCCAAAATCTATACTATCGATGGGGCAAACCTGGACATTTTGCTAAGGAGTGTCGGCAAAATAGAGACGGCTTAAGACCGTAGACATAGGGTAGGGTCTTTACCCTAACACATAAGGAGGCTGGAAGGTCACCAGAAATGATACAAGGTATGATTGGCATTAATAATTATCTTGTATATGCACTATTATAAAAAATTCTAACTGTAATACTTATTTTTTTTCATTTTGGTAGCATTTTCAAAACGCTACATTAACACTTGCTACGAAAGGGGGTAGATAAAAGCTGTAGTGCTTTCAAAATGCTATAGCAGAGCGATCTCCTATAGCGCTTTCCTGGAGGCTGACTTCCTGTAACGCTTTCCTGAGAAAGCACTACAGGTTATATACTTCCTGTAGCACTTTCATAGAAAGGTCCTCCTATAGCGCTTTTCTGAGGAAGCGCTCCAGTAGCACTTCCTCCAAGAAGCTATAGGAAGTGGTACTTCCTTTAGCAGTTCCTTAAGGAAGCGCTACAGGAGTTTTGCAATCTTTTGTAGCGCTTCCTTAAGAAAGCACTACAGAATGTTCTCCTTACTGTAGCACTTACTCAAGAAAGCACTACAAAAGTATTTTTCATAAAAAAAAATTAATTAGTATTATATAGAGTTTCTAAAAAGCACATTTACAGAATTTAACATTTCTCAACTGCTAGCAAAATTCACAGATCAAATATATACAATAAAATTCTCAAAACATTACCACTATATATATTGACAACAGTTGCAAACAAAATTAATATAATTCTAATTCTACAACTAAATATGAAGAAGCAGCTACCCACTTTATATGAAGAATTGTTCGAACACATATCTATACCACTCTTCAATGACTTCATTTACCTGGTTGTCAGTGTAGTTTGTGCAACATGCATCTTCATAATACTACTCAATAATTTAGATAGCCAATTAAAATCACTAAAAATTAGGTATTAGATAATAATTAAAGTTAATAAACAATATAAAGTAAAAAAAAAAACTACTTACATCCTTAAGAATAAAAATTTGATCATGAGTAATAATTTCCTTCATGAATCTCATAATATAATAAACATAATCATTATTATTGAGTTGGAAAGCGCACTGCAGCAATATCGTGAAATAGTTAAATCAATTTATGAATGCAAATATTTTATTTTCAAAACTTAAAAATTGAAACGAATACCTGAATTTTCTTCCACACGTAGCTTTTTGAGGTGTCAGCAGCTTTAAAATAACATAGTCTAGCAGAACTTCGATAGCCAATCAACACACTAATAAAATGAAGTTAAGATTAAATTGGTTATTTAGTCATACAAATATACACATGCACACAAGCATGGACAAACATTTACTTATTGAACAACCACATCATATCAAGATGGTCTCTTGGTTGACCATACTCTAAAGGATCCAAATAGTAAATAAGGGGACCCAAAGGTGCCGCTGGATTGATCACGATCAATATCCAATGTTGCCTAAAATTTTTTAAAAATTGTTTGATTGAATAAAAAGTAGCAAAATGATTAACAAATATCATAACTCATAAGAGTACAGCCAATGACTTACCTCACATTGAACGGTGCTAGAAACAACATATTGCGATTTGCTTTTGTTGAGAAATACTCTTTAACCATGTTAGATTGAAAATCAATGCCTTTTTTTTTCCAGTATGTTGGCCTATCATATAGGGATTGATTAATGAGAATTGTACTGATCTCTCAATGTCCATCAATACGTCATGGTACAAGTGCCTTCATGTAAAAACAAATAATTAGATTAAAACTAATAATATTAAATGATAAATAATAAGGATGATGAAATACCTAATCCATATGTTAATAGTCGTAGCACCAACCTATCTACGATGAAGTATGTCATTTAGCACATGCCAATCAATATTATCAAATATATCACTTGTGTTATAGATGTACTTATCAAACTCCACTTGAATACCATTTCCTTGCCCAACAAAAATTAGGTGGAATCAATTCCAATTGATTATGATATGAGGTAATTTGTTTTTGACTTATTTGACTTGCTGATCGTGAGCCTTTCTTTTTCAATACACTTGTTGAACCCTTAGAGTTGCTGCCAACCAATTGAATTTGTTTGCTCCTTTGTTGTGTAACCTATAAAATCATCAAACAAAATCAAAAATATCTAATAAGAATATGAAGAAGTAAAAAAAGAATGTAAATTTATTACCTTTTGAAATGGCTCAATGAGACCTATAGACCATTGATGAACCCTATTGCTAGGTAATCAAAATTATACTAGGGAAATGCAGCAAGTGAGGCACTACCTAGGTCATTCTTGGGAAGCAAATTGCAATTCTCTAAGGATGACCACAACTGTGAATCATCAAAATAATACAATCAAATTCAAAATTACAGAACAACAGTGCAAGTAAATTGAATTAGATCTACAAATTATCAGAGAATCCTCTATTCAACTGAATCAAAGGACACAAACTCACTGCCAAATATTCAACCAGATCTAAATTCTAAGAAACATAAATCTAATCACGCAACTCTCATTTTAATCACAATTGTTCAACTGATACAATTGAATCTTAGAATAGAAAATGGAAATCAGATTTGAAAGACCCCCTGTTTAGCTCCATGAACTCAGGTTAGCTTCATTGCTAGGAGAACTTGAGAATTCAGCCACTCATGCCTTGATTTGCAGTAGAATAGGCAAGAATCAGTGGAAAATCCATGAAGAATCAATGGAAGGTGAAGGATTTGGGGGGAAATAGAGGAGATTTGGAAGAAGGTAGAGAGAACAAGAGAACCGGTGATATGAAGATAGGAGAACTAAATGAACTTGATTGAACCCAATTGTTCTATGTTATTTCATATCATTTTAAGGGTATTTATCATAGATTTTGGCTCCTTTTGATGATAATTGTGCTTAATTTAGATTAAGAGTCCTTGCTTTGAGTTAATGTCTTTTTTAGGTTAAAATTGTCATAATTGGTTATTAATTGTATTCAGTTGATTTCTAGGACAATTGATGCTTCAAATTGTTGCTTTTTATTGTAGGACACTTGAGAATTGGAGCCAAGATCAAAGACCAAAGGATGACACAACACAAGATCAGAGTATCAGCACTAACACAGTTTGCCGCGGCGAAGAGAATTCTTCGCCGCGACGCCAAATTGAAATCTCATCAGTAATCTCTCGGGCAGAGTTTGCTGCGGCCAACTTATAGCTTCGCCACGGTGAAATCACAAGATTAGGCAGAGCTCCTTTTGGGAATGCTATACCTTCGCCGCGGCGAAAGACTCATATCAGCAACGCCAGATCGGGATCAGAACGCGAAAATGGAGCCTCTAATCATATGATCCGACCCAGATGGACCCGAAAAGCCCTTAGAAACCCTATTTTCAACCTATCACTCCAATCTATCATCTCCAACACCTCTATTCTCCCATCCTCTTGCCTCTCCATCTCCATCTTCTTCTCCTTCCGTTTCCTGCACTCTTTCTTCATCCCACCTCATTTCCTTCATCTCTTAACTACTATGGCTGAAGATTTAACTCTGGTTAGAGTTTTTCTTGAAGCTATGGAGGGCTAGGGTTTATCAACTCTTGAAGAATGGTGGTGTGGCATGAGTTTCCAGACTTCAAAGGGGAGTTTAGTTTCAGTTTTCAATTTTTAACTATGATTTATGGCTTTCTAGGTCTAGGAGTTGTAAATTGTTAGTTAAGAACTTGGGATTGTTACTGTAATCATTGGTTAATGATTAACATTTGTAATTTGGATTGATTGATGTTGAATTTTGTGCTTAAATATATGTAGTTGCATATATGCTTCTTGTAACTCTCATGATTCTCTCCTATCTTGCATGGTTATGTTTCGGTACTGAGTTGATTGTGTGTTACATTGAGCCAATTGCATGATCATTCCAAAATTACACATTAGGGAAGCTAAACAAAGTTTTCATTAATGAGTTCATTAATGTAAGCTTTGGACTCAATGAGTTATTGAGGTTCTTATTAAGAAAACCTAATGGATTTTGAAACTCCCAATATTTAAGTGAACTATGATTATATCAAAACCATTTTCAAGAGATTTCCTACCAATCATTTCCATTACATCATTATTATCTTAAAACACTAAAAACATAGTATCTTAGGTTTGTTTTCATTGCATTTAGTTTAGGCACCATTCATTTAAATCTTAAAAACCCAAAACCCCATTTGATTGCATTGCATGGCATTTAGTCTAGCTTAGGTAATTAATAAAGGCTCCCAAAAGTGAAACGACCTGAGTTTGCACTATACTGCATAGCTTGGATTTATTTTTGATTGAGAACCCCAAGGCGAACGACAAAAAGGCTCTCATCAGAACTCATCCCCTAGATGAGCACACAACTTCTGTATTTAAATCTAAAATTTTTCATCATCCGCCGTGGTGCCTTCTATTATCCATCGCGGTGCCTAGCCAAAACGGCATCATTCATGAAACTGCATCCGCCATGGCACTTTTTATCATCCGTTGCAGTGCCTATTACCAAAAGTCCTTTTGCAAATCCGCCGCAGCCTTTTATGACATGTCGTGGCGCCTCAGACAAAATATGAAAATGCTAGTGAAGCTTCTTGAAATTCACACCAAACAAGGATCAAAAGTACACACAAATAAAATCACATAAAATCATTCAAAAACACAAATAAAACCTTACAACTCCCTTCACCATCTCTTATGTACAATGAAAGCTAATTATACCCAAAATATGCAAATATAAATGGCAAAAGCATAAGTTTAGGACTAGAAATATATGCAAATAATGAGGCTTATCAACTCCCCCACACTTAGCTTTTGCACTCCTGGGCAAAATTCAATCTAAACATAATGCTAAAGAGAAAGATGAAAGGGAAGGAAAGGACAAGCTCAAGAGTCCAAGCTACACTGCAACCAATAGTGACTCTGCAATTAATATCAATCCATAGAACATTTCTAACGCAAAGAAATCAATCAATGATATACAATTTAATCCAAGTGAATAAGATATAGAAGACCACACAAGGGAATTAGTGTATCACTCAGCTCACAAGTGTTTAGGGTTCTTTCACTCCATTCACTTGTTCAAATACTCTACCATATGCTTGTAATTGCTCTACCTCTCCACCACTCAAATACATGAGCACTCAAGAATCAAGAGGACTTTTGTGTTGCTTGTAATGTAGAGGATGGGAAGATAGTGCACAAGAATGCATATGAAGGAGGGTATGAAGTGTAAATCAATGGGTAAAATTCAATAGCATTAGCAATGTTCAATTTAAGGGTTGATTTCTTGATCCTGAACTTGAAAGTTGCAAAGGTGCTTTTATTTCTTCTTCCTTTTTCTTTTCTCTATTTTTCAATTCTTTTCTTTCTATTTTGTTTTCATTGTTTCCTTCATTCAATTTCTTTTTCTAGTTTCTTCCTATATTTTTCTTTTCTTTCTCTTTTTTTTTATATATATATTTCGTTTCTTTTTTATTTTTTTATCTTTTTTTTTTTTGCACCCATGCTTGAGTATGTACTCCCTCACATCAATCCACCAATTGATTCCATCATAATGCTAGTAAATTCTAAAGGAATGAATAAAATAAGGTATGCATCCTTGTAAGAAAGAGGTTATATAATGGGAAATAAGGCTTAAATGGGTGGCAAAGGATAAATCATGTACGGGTTGGCCATTTGGTCGAAGTAGCTATTTTGAATGAATGCCTCAATCATGTTCAAGAGTACTGATGTTACATGTAGTCTTGATTAAGAACTAAGACAAGTTCTAGAGAGTAAGACAAGTTCTAGAGAGCATAAGAAACAAGTGAATATACACACAAGAAATGAATATAAAAAGGCCCAAAGAATCCTTTCAACTAGGCTTTGTCTTCCATATTTATTCACTTAGGCTAAAGAACACATCGTGCTTAATCTCAATGCATTAGAAAATTTTACTTCAGGGTGTTAATTTCCAAATCAAAATCAATCACAAATACAACATTAAACCCTTGAAACAAGCTTAATCCTTTAAAAAGTTTTTGGAAACTGAGGTTTTACAAAAGACACACAAACTCAAAAACACAGTATTTACTCCCCTACTTAATCCTTGCATTGCCCTCAATGCAAATCTCAAACAAAAGATAAGCAAGGAAAAAGGATAAAGGAAAGAATGGACAAAAGCAACAAGACACTCAAAATAAACTAAAAACAACCTACGTTTGCTACTGGTTAAGCCCCTCCCCCACACTTATGCACAAATGGAGTTAAAGAATGATACTAGTCAAATAAGCACAGACTAAGGTATGTGAGGTAAGGAAGGGGACAACCTGAAATTATGGTGGATTAAAATTCTCTTTATAGATTTTTAGTAGGTGACCATTGACCTTGAAAGTCTTACCACTCATCTCATCTACCAAAATTATGCACTTTAGTGACCAAGTATGGTCCTTCCCATCTGGTGCTCAACTTTCCAGGTTTAAATGTGAACCGTGTCTTGTATGGCAACACTTTATCTCCAACGTTGAAAGTCTTCCTTAGAATTTACTTGTCATGAATCATCTTTGTTTTCTCCTTGTAAAACCTGGAATTCTCATAGGCTTCAAGTCTCAATTCTTCAAGTTCTTGCAATTGCAATAACCTTTCCATACCAGCAGAATTAAAATCAAGATTACATGCTTTCACAGCCCAAAGAGACTTTGTTCAATCTCAACCGGTGGGTGACTCATTTTACCATAAACCAATCTATAAGGAGACATGCCTATGGGAGTTTTAAATGCAGTTTTGTATGCCCATAAAGCATTATCTAATCTGGCACTCCAATCCTTCCTAGATGGTTTAACTATTCTTTCCAACACCTTTTTGATTTCTCTATTTGCATTTTTAGCTTGCCCATTACTTTAGGGATGATAAGGTATGGATGTCTTATGTATCACACCATACTTAGTGAACAACCCTTGCAACAATTTATTACAAAAATGAGTTCCATTATCACTAACTATTGCTCTAAGGATGTCAAATCTAGAAAAAATGTTATCTTTCAGAAATTTTGAAACAGTAGTAGCATCATTCTTTGTAGTTGCTATGGCCTCTACCCATTGTGAAATATAATCAACTGCAAGAAGGATGTAGGTAAAACCCATAGAAGGAGGAAAAGGGCCCATAAAGTCAATACCCCATACTTCAAACACCTCAAAGAAAAGCATTAGGTGTTGGGGTAGCTCATGTTTCTTAGTCAAGCTACCAAATCTTTGGCAAAATCACAATTCTTGTAATACTCATAAGAATCCTTAAAGAGTGAGGGCCAATACAAACTAGCTTCTAATACTTTTCTTGCAGTCTTTTGAGCATTAAAATGGCCTCCACAAGTTTGAGAGTGGGAAGTATGCATGATGTCTTGGAATTCTTCATTTGGCACACATCTTCAAATGATTTGGTTGCTGCATACTTTCCAAAGGATTGGAGGGTCCCAAACATAGTGTTTAGACTCACTCTTGATCTTTTGCATCTGAAAATGAGACAATAAAGAAGGGATTAGACCAACAACTAAAAAGTTTACAATGTGATAATACCAAGGTTCTATGAGAGACAATGCAGAAATAGAACAATCCTTAAACTCCCCTTGTAGTTTTTGGTAGGTGACTTAGATGGTCAGCTACCACATTTTCTGCTCTAGGCTTGTCTTTGATATCAATATCAAATTCTTGGATCAACAACATCTACCTTAAGAGCCTCAGTTTGGATTGTGGTTTGTTGAAAAGATACTTAACAGCAGAATGATCAGTGAAAATAGTGACTTTAGAGTTAATTAGGTAAGGTCTAAACTTGTCTAATGCAAAAGCAATAAAGAAGAGCTCCTTTTCAGTAGTTGTGTAATTAGTTTGAGCTTTATCTAATGTCTTTGAAGCATAAGCAATAACCTTAGAAGCTTTACCATCTTTTGGTCCTAGAACTACACCCATTGCATTATTAGAGGCATCAAGACACAATTCAATGGTAAATTCCAATTAGGGCAAGTCAAAACAGGTGGAGAAGTCAATTTGGACTTAATCTCATCAAAGGACACTTTACACTCATTAGTAAAATCAAAGGGAGCATCTTTTTGTAGTAATTTGGACATTGGAAAGGCTACTTTACTAATGTCCTTTATGAATCTTCTATAAAATCCAGCATGGTCTAGGAAAGATATAAGTTCCTTAAGATTTGTTGGATAGGGTAGAGATGAAATTACTTCAATTTTTGCCTTGTCTACCTCTATTCCTTTTTCAGAAATTAGGTGACCTAGAACTATTCCTTGTTGTACCATGAAGTGACATTTTTTTAAAATTCAAGATAAGGTTCTTTTCAACACATTTAGATAGAGCTTTTTCCAAATTCACTAACCATTCATTAAAATTTTTTCCATAGATGGTGAAATCATCTATAAAGACCTTAATCCCATTTTCTAGCAAATCACTAAAGATGGATAGCATACACCTGTGGAATATGCCCGGTGCATTGCAAAGTCCAAATAGCATTCTTCTATATGCAAATGTGCCAAAGGCACATGTGAATGTAGTCTTCTCTTGATCTTAAGGTGCAATGGGAACCTGAAAATAGCCACTGAAACCATCAAGAAAACAATAATGAGATCTACAAGCTAATCTTTCAAGCATTTGATCTATAAAGGGTAGGGGGAAGTGATCTTTTCTTGTAGAATCATTAAGCTTCCTATAGTCAATGCAAACATGCCAAGAATTTTGTATTCTAGTAGGGATTAATTCATTTTTCTCATTTCTTACCACAGTGATTCCACTTTTCTTATAAACAACCTGAACCAGACTTACCTATTCGCTATCTGAAATAGGATATATAATACCAGCACTAAGCAGCTTTGTTACTTCCTTTTTAACAACATCAAGTATAAGTGGGTTAAGTCTTCTTTGAGGTTGCCTTATGGGCTTTGCATTTTCAATTAACAAGATTCTATAAGTGTAAATTGAAGCATTAATACCAGGAGTATTTGCTAGAGACCACCCAATTGCACTTTTATACCTCTTCAAAATAGCAAGTAATTTAGACTCTTCAAGTCAATCAAAGAGTTAGAGATTATCGTCAATAGCCTGTCATTTTCAGCTAAAAATGCATATTTCAGTGTTGATGGTAGGGGTTTAAGATCCAATTCAAGAGGTTGAACTACTAAGGGTATCAATTTCTTGAGCTCTAAAGTAGTGCAATTATTTTTAGATTGCTTCAAAGCTTCAACACCACAAACTGCAACTATGCATTCATCCTCATGTGATCAACGCTCCTATAATGGGCTCCTGCAACAATGCATTTAAAACGCTTGTAAACCTATGTAAGAATTTGAAATTAGATGCAGTATAATCTTGGGGAATTCCAATTTCACAAGTAAAGACAAATTGCAAAAAGGCACTCCTTATACTACATATTTCAGCAAATTTGGTTGGTGTCACGACTAATTTCCCAGGCTTGGGAGCAGCTGCACTGTGCATGATTTCCAAGAGATATTGTATTTCTGCACAATTAAAGAAACTAAGATCAAATGATTTATAAACAGGATTTGAATATAAAATATGATAAGAGTTTAAAGAAAAATCCTATTGTCCAGAAAGCTCAGCTTTATGCTCCTTGAATGGGGGGTTTATTGGTAGTTGCACTGAATACTCAGCCTTGAGGACAGGGCTTGTGGAGGTTTTATCATCCACAGTGTAAAAAGTCCTTCCCTCAACACATAAAGAGCTTAGCATATAACCCACTACTATGGTAGAAAAGGAAAACTGTTATACAAGCTACTATAGTAGAAAAGAAAACTTGTAAACTGTTTCCAAACTGACAATTAAACTGTGGGTATTAACCCAAACAAGGTGCATGCAACCAAAAGTCTTTCACTCTGTCATTAGATCAATCAATCAATTCATTTCATTGGGCCTTCGAGCCTCTAGCTCGGGTAAATAAGGCACCACACAAAAGCCCATCTGACGATCCAGATGAACATAAATTCATCATTCTTATACAACAATAAGAATGGCTTTTGGCCAAAAAAAAAAAAAGGAGATGACACTTTCATCAGTTTACAATAAGGCCATGCAATCAAAACATTTAAAAAGAACCTAAATGTGGCAATATACACTGGTCATACATATACCACAAGCCAGAGGCATTACTACTAAAAGTAGCTCAAGCCTCAGTGTCCCTCCCTGGAGGTACACACCTAGAACCTTCACCTGAAAACATTGTAAACCACAAGGTGAGACAAACGTCCTAGTAACCAACCTTTCCAATTCAAGGTACAAACTAAATAGGTGCTTGTGAGGTGTCAAGTGGGGCAGTTAATAAGTAATATTATAAACGATAGCTGTAACAAATCAGGCAAGTGCAATGATGCGATCCCATCAACCATATCCCTTACTCTGGGGGATTTTCAAGAGCTAAACTTGGCCTATCCCTCACTATGGGGGACATAAGGAGCCATAAAAGGCATATCCCTCACTCTGGGGGACGTAAGGCGCCAAAAGGCCTATCCCTCACTATGGGGGACGTAAAAAGCTAACCATCATGCATTAATGGAGGTCTTACCACGTGGTAGTAGCAATGCAATCTCTTACCAATCCCAACACATACATCATGCTCAAACATCTTTATCGAAGAGTAAATATACCATTCCACAAGTAATTTCAATCAGTGACATATCTTTCAGAAAATTCCCAATGCATTCAGTATTGTACAAAAACCCCACAAGACAACTCTCCCTTTTTTATATACAAAAATAAATTTAGACCACCAGTTATTACTCGACACACAAAACATAAATCCACTCACAGTACCATAACAGCATGTACAAAGGTTTGGAAAGTGGTTACCTCTTACCTGAGCAAGGAATAACAAAAACACCATGATGCTTTGGGCACTAACAAATACTCACAACAGGTCTACACAAGCACATAAACACACAACCACCATGTGTTAGCTTTCGAACTAATAAAATGGTCAACACAACACTTAGGGACTTAAAATTCCTAGCCTCAGCCAAAACTCTACCCAACTCACAAGGGCCAAAAATCATCACAAGAACACTCCAAAACCACAAGAGACTATTAATACTATAGCTTCCCTTCTAAAACCTCAATTGAATTCAGAAACTCAAATCCCACTCTAGAAATTCATCACCCAAACATCCAATTAGAACAAAATCAAGTCCTACTAACATTCTAAACCTATTAAACATCCAATTATACCTTCCTTAACATAACCCAATTCACAAAACTCAATTTCAACCACTATATTATCGTCTTCAATCATAAACCTCCATTTTCACAAACCCCAAATTCCCAAAACTTCTAAATCTCTAAATTTAAGAAAACCACACTGATTAACTACTTAGACTAGCCTATAACAATCATTTAAACTCAAAACAATCAGTCAAAAACCTCAATTCCATCAAAAATAGAAAACTCTAGGGTTTCACCATAAATCGTCAAAAATTCGAAGAAAGAAAGTAGATTAGAAGTTAGATTTACTTACTTGAGGTATTAGACCCTTAGAAACATCTTCTCCAAGCCAAAACATTGAAACCCAAATAGAGCCTCTCTCTCTTCCTTCAGATTTTTTGATTTTTGAATATCAGACCCCTCCTTCGAATTTAAAGAGGTGACCTTTTTGTTGCGATGAACCCAGTAATTGGTCACGACTAACTAATCCCGAGAGGGATTTTCTAACTAAGACCAAAGCTCGTCGCGGCCAAAGACCCATTTCGTCAGGGTGATAACTTTTTTTTCCCGAGAGGAACTCTTGCTCACCTAACGCCTTTTGTTGCAACTCCCTCTTAACTTAGTCGCGACGAAAACCTATTCTCGAAAGGAAGCTCTCCCAAAACTCTTTGCTTGGCCGTGATGAAGTTTCACTTCACTGCGGCGAACAAATCTTGAGAGGGATTTGTTCACCTACTCCTCCAACTCACTTTGATCCCAAACTAGACACCAAGATTCAAGTTTAAACACCAATTATCCTAAAAAATAAGGGTTAAAGGGTTATTAAAACTTAGGACATTACACACAGGTCCTTTATCATCTAAGAGAATTAGGCTGGCCTTACAATCATGATACCCTTCACCTTCCTCTTTTTGTACAAGAGTTGATTCATTCTCTTGTACTGTTGAAAAATCTACAAGCAACTTTCTTGCAAGTTATTCATCGCTTGAAAGTGTGGAATCAGCATCAATTGAAAATTTAGTGGATGAAACTAAAGATAAATCACTCCTGGTGGAAAGCCAGCCATCAATTTTAGAATCAATGCTAGACACATCATCTTGCTGTGAAGAAAAAAAAAGATAAAGAAGAGTATATGGAAGAGAAAGAAGCGAAAGGATCTTCAATATCATCATTGCTATCATGCTAAAAAATAGACTCACACTCGTTTTCAAGCGACAAATTAATCATATTCAGCCCAAAAGAGAGTAGTCCTCATGTGGATATTTTATCATTTCATACATGTTAAATTGAATTTCTTGACCACTAAATTCCATTTTTATAATCCCATCTTTCATGCAAATCATGGTATTAGTAGTTCTTAGAAATGGTCTTCCCAAAATCAGTATGCTTTCACTTATGGCCTTATTAGTCATGTCTAGCACATAAAAATCAGTAAGAAATATAAGGTCTTTTACTTGCACCAAAATGTCTTCTAAGATTCCCTTGGGATTCCTAATAGACTTATCAGGTAGTTGCACTAAGACACTTGTGGGTTTCATGATTTCAACTCCTAAAGCATAGTAAACAAAACTTGGCATCACATTAATAGCAGCACCCAAATCCAGCAAAGCTTTAGAGATATGAAATTTACCGATTTGGCAAGGGATAGTGAAAGCTCCTGGATCTTGGCATTTCACAGGTAATTGTGCTTTAAAAAGAGCTGAAATATTAGGGCCAACTTGCACCAATTCATTAGTTTTAAATTTGCTTTTGTTAGTGCAAATGTCTTTCAAAAATTTCACATATTCAGGCACTTTCTTCAATAAGTCCAGCAAAAGAACATTAATTTCTATCTTACTAAAGAAATCTAAAACTTCTTTATTTTGATTTTCTCTTGCAACCTTCTATCCAAACATAAAAACTCTAGGGAAAGGTAGATCTTTCAAGCTTACCTCTTTACCTTTACTTCCTGGTTTGTTCATGTGAGAATCTTCAGCTTGATCTTGCTCTATCTCCTCCTTATTATTGTTAGGCTCTGAAATTCTTGAAGAAGGTAGCTCTAATTTCTTTCCTAATGGTGCTTCATGGACTTCTTCATCAACCTGAATTGAAGGGCCACCTTGAGTTGTTCAACCTTTAGTAGTTACACTTCTAGATTCGGCTTCTTTCCTTCTATGCAAAAGTTGTTTCTCCTTTGAGCTTTCAGATTCTAAAATTACTGTTTATTTTTTTGAATAGAGTTCCCTCTAGTGTATTGACCTTCCTCCAAGTCAGATTCCTTATCATTTTCATTGAATGTCACTTTCCTTCCACTTCTCAAATTTATGGCATTCAATGACTTGGGATTAATCACAGTATTAGAAGGTAAAGCTCTACTTGTTTTTACTTGGAAACTACTAAAATTATCTGAAAGTTGGGTAACAAAGCTAGATAAGTTTGAAGCCTTTGCCTCTCATTGTTCAATCCTATTCTCCACAGCAGCCATCCTTGCATCAGATGCTGTAGTATGCTTGTCAATTCTATCTATTTGAGATGCCATAGCATTAATGTTAGCATTCATACTATTCATGCTTTTCAACAAGAGAGCCATATCATCATTCCTTGAGTTACTAACTTCTTAAGCAGTTTGGGTAGGAACTATAGCTTGCTCGAGATGCTGACGTTACTGGAATTTATTCTGCATGAACCTCTCTTTGCTATTTTCTCCTCCTCCCCATCTAAAATTGGGGTGATCTTTCCATCTCTCATTATAAGTGTTAGAGAAGGGGTTCCTTTGTTGATATTGATTGGGTTTTTGTTGATACATGGCTGATACTTCTTCAAATTAAGAAGGACAAGATTCAGTCCAATGCATTATGGAACCACATAAGCCACAAGAGGGAGCCACCAAGGCTCATGATGTTCCAACAGCACCACATTGTTTACTTGACAAGGGTTGCTCCAACCTAGTCATTCTCTTGTCTATCTTTTTGATAAGGCAGCAATTTGAGATTCAAAATTATTAGTACTTGATCTCAAAATCTCACTAACAGATTGGTTATCCCTTGTGCTGAATTATTGGTTGTTGTTAGCCATCTTCTCCAATAATTTCCAAGCATTGTGAGGAGTCAAATCAAATAGTAAACCATAGGCTACAGCATCTATTGTGTTCTTGTGATGAGATAGCAAGCCCTTATAGAAATATTGGACCAGATTAGACTTGCTAATTTGATGATTTGGACATTTAGAGAGCATGGCCAGAAATCAAGTCCAATACTTATACAAGGTCTCTCTACTATCTTGTTAAACTCCATAGATAGCCTTTCTCAATTTAGATGTCCTTGATGTAGGAAAATACTTCTCCAAAAAGGCTTTCTTAAGTTATTCACATGTAAGTGTTGTCAAGTATTGAGGGAGACTTTGTAACCACTCTTTGGCACTTCCCTCCAGTGTGAAATGGAAAGCCCTCTTTAGCACATCCTCCAATTGAGCACCATGAGGCTTCATAGAGAAACAAACAGCATGTATATTTTGAAGATGCCTATATGGATCATCCCCTGCAAAACCAAGAAATCTTCGTAAGGTATTAATCAAGGAACCCTTAAGTTCAAAATCAGCTTTAAAGTTATAAAAACCACATGGATCACAGTTGACACTTGAGTTATTAATTTCTCTAATACTCCTATTATCCTCATCTCTATTCAATTGAGGGTTAGCATTATGAAGAACATTTTCAGCTTGTCTTTCATTTTGAGGTCTATTTGGAGTATTACCTCTCTCATTTTGAGCATTGTTATTATCTTAATCCATTACAAAATGATTGTCTACAAACCCTCCTGAAGTAGATTCAGGTTTAGAGAGAAAGGAGGATTCAACTTGAGGAAACGGTTCACTCAATATAGGTTGCTTGCTAGAATTGGCTATTTGTTTGGTTTTCTTGATTTGCCTAAGAGTTCTATTAATTTCCCAATCCAAAGGTAAAAGGGTCTTATCCTGGGACATGCAACTAGGGAACATGAGGAAAGACTAAAGAAATAAATGCCAAAAAAAAAAACAAATAGACAAAAGACAAGGATCAGAGAAAAGCCAAGAGGTTAAGAGGGAAATATGTGTAATCCGCTGCGGCACATTCTCAAATCCGCCATGGCTCCTATTATAGAGACAACTCCTAAGCCAAATTTGTGTAGGCACTATGGCACTTTATGAAATCCGCTGCAACTCTTATCACTGAATCATTTCTGTCAGAGGCACTGCGGTGCCTTAGGAGATCCGTCGTGGTGCTTTCTTCTGATAAACAAAATTCAGCAGCTTTTTAATACTTCTCTTACCACTAATCCTACAGATTAAACACTTAACACAGTGATATTAGTTTTCTTACTAAAAGAATATTTTAAAAGCATAAAAACAATCAACTATCATTAGATTTAATGAAAGATCAATCAATGAAAAAGGTTGCTAAAGCAAGAATTCAAACAATTCACAGCTAACCAAATTGTTATAAATCCTTGACAACCCACAAAAAGGAATCAAAATGCAACAATAAAGGAAGCAATTCAGCGACAATGCTCAAAGTGATAAAAATGCAGAAATAACTCAGAAACACTAATGCTACTTTTTATTTGGTTTTAAGTTTTCTATCTCTTTTTTTTCCTTAGCAAACCAGTGAATCGTTGAGAACCTTAACAAGTAAGGCTCCCCAGCAATGGTGCTATTTGATGAACCTTGTCGCTAGGTAATCAAAATTATACTAGGGAAATGCAGCAAGTAAGGTACTACCTAGGTCATTCTTCTCAAGGAGCCTTAAGTTGTAGTTTAATTCTTAACAATTCACTTTAATTATCAAGTTACCAAGGTAAAAGATTGAGTTTCAAAATGGAAAATCTAAGTGAGAACAAATTCAAAACAAAAGGAACAACAAAGGTTCTAAAATGCGAAAGAGATTCATATAAGAAATAATGGTTCCCTTAGCAACTCATCCTTCCTTCCTTGTTCAATCTTATAATTTAGAGTCTCTTAGAGTCAGTTAAAAGGATAGATTTAGCTACTGCTCAAATCTCTTTAATCCACAAGTCAATAACAACTATCTTACTAGATTCATTGTCTTGATCTGTAGAGAAGGAAAATCAATTAACAAGAACATTTGGGAAGCAAATTGCAATTCTCTAAGGATGACCACAACTTTGAATCATCAAAATCATTCAATCAAATTCAGAATTACAGAACAACAGTCTAAGTAAGTTGAATTAGATCTACAAATTATCAAAGAATCCTCTATTCAACTGAATCAAAGGACACAAACTCATTGCCAAAATTCAACCAGATCTAAATTCCAAGAAACATAAATCTAATCACAAAACTCTCATTCTAATCATAATTGTTCAACTGATACAATTGAATCTTAAAATAGAAAGTGGAAATCAGATCTAAAAAGACTCCCTGTTCAACTCTATGAACGTAGGTTAGCTTCATTCCCTGGAGAATTTGAGAATTTAGCCACTCATGCCTTGATTTGCAGCAGAATCAGCAAGAATCAATAGAAAATCCATGAAGAATCGATGGAAGGTGAAGGATTTGGGCAAAAATGGAGGAAAGATTCGGAAGAAGGTAGAGAGAACAAGAGAACTGGTGATCTGGAGGTGGGAGAACTGAATGAACTCATCCCCTGGATGAGTGCATAACTTCTATATTTAAATCTAAAATTTTTTGTTGTCTGCTGCAGCACCTTCTGTTATCCACCGCAATGCTTAGCCAAAACGGCATCGTTTCAATTAGTGATTATGAGCTCTCCATGAAACTGCATCCGTTGTGGCGCTTTCTCTTATCCGTCACAGCAACTATTACCGGAAGTCCTTTTGCAAATCCGCTGCAGCACCTATGCAGTGGCGCCTCAAATAGAATGTGAAAATAATCTCCTTGAAATTCACACCAAACAAGGATAAAAAATACACACAAATAAAATCACATAAAATCATGTAAAAACATACATAAAGCCTTACAACTCCCTTCACCATCTCTTATGCACAATGAAAGCTAATTATAACCAAAATATGCAAATACAAATGGCAAAAGCATAAGTTTAGGACTAGAAATATATGTACATAATAGGGCTTATCAGCCATGCAACATAAGCAACGACAACATCTTTCACTATTATTTGCTCATCTAGAGTAGGAAATGGTAATTGAGCATCTTTATTGGTACAAACATCAATCCTTACACAGAGTGTGTTCTAAGGCATTGGTGAATTGTGCAGAATTTTATTACCATTGTTGTAGACAACACCCACAGCAACTGTATGCTTAAAAGATTGATCTAAATACAACTTGCAATTTGAGTTTCCCTACAAAAAAAAAGTCAATAAAGAAGAAATTATAAAGAAATTAAAAATTAAGTAGACAAAAAACTTGAGAAAATTTACCGAAGGAATAAGGATTTTAGGAACTGAAGTACAATTGTCCTTTATGCTTAGGCTATCACATGTGCGAATACTTAGTCCCACCCCATGCTGTATGTAGCTATGCAACTGCTCCATTAATTCCATATTTTTTTGTTACAATATACGAGTCTGTTCAAAAAATTGTTCCTGTATTTACTGCTTGAAAGAATTCATTTCCTCTTTTAGTTGTGAAATCTCATTTCTGCTGCAGTGCCTTTTGTAACATCCAGACTTTTGGGCCTAGAAGCATCAAAAGTAGCCTGAATTGGATAGACTACCTGACCCTTTTTGAGCAAAAGTCCCAAAGATGAGAAAGGAAGTCAAAGCAGTTTCAGGGACTAAACTGCAAAGTAAAAGTTTTTCAGGGGCTTCAGTATAATCAAGGTCAGAGACTCCAGTAAAGTCTCGAAGGCTTAGAGAGAGAAAAGAGACTAGATATAGGCCAAAGGTTAAGTTAGAAGCCTCAAAGAGAGGATTATATGAAGTTAAGTCCAAGCAGGGACTAAACTGTAAATTCAAAAAGTTATGACCAGCAAGGGCAAAAATGGAAGAGTGTACAGAAAATTCTAAAAAAATCCCAAAAAATGGGAAATAATATTCTAAGACTCTTCTATGAAGAGAAAAGATGAAAATACCCCTGAGATAGCTTAAATGGAATTTATGAGGTTATGGCCAATAAAAAGTACACTGTTTGAGATAATTATTTAAAATAGCAAGAGACTTCAAAAATGTACTTAAAAATGAGAATTAATTGGTTGAAAGGTTATACTAATTTATAAAATTAGTCCCGAAACCAAAAGGCCAGTGGAATGGCTTTAATAAATTAAAGAGCAGATTATATTGATTAAAGGGTATTTTAGTAAATGAATTTTATACAAGGCTTAGAGGAAGTGTTATGGCCTGAGAAAATTCATAGATACTCTCTAGAATGAAGGAAAATTTATGGAGTAGACAGAAGAATTTTCTGAACCCTGGAAGGCCATAAAGAAAGTCGGAGAAATGTGGGCCAAGTAAAATAGGAGGAAACTTAAGGGCTAAGTTTAGATCCGACGGTTATGATCTAATCTTCCTTCTCCTCCACCATTTTTGTGACATGTGGCCTCTTCTAGAAGCATGATGCAAGGATGATGTAATAAGGTGATGCAATGATGATGTAAAAGTTCACTTGAACTTCCAAAATTGCCCTTACTCCTTCTAGCTACCAAGGGCATTTTGGTCTATTTAAGCCAACTTTTTGGCTATAAATAGGCCCTCTTCTCCCCCCCAATTCGGCCAAGCTGATGAACACTAGTGGAAACTATACTGCCCTTGCATCTAGAGAGAGAAATAGCTAATTCTAGCGAGAGAAAGTCCACCTAAGTTCAAGCTTCAAGATCAAGGTATGTGGTGACTGTAGCATCTGATTTGATACCTATTTCGAATTAGTTACTATGCGTATCTGATTCTAAAATTTTGTATGCTTAAAATACACTCTGTAAGATTTAAATCCATGGGTAGAACACTTCATTTGGATATGTGTACGATTTATGGTGATTTTTCAAAATTAGGGTTTGAAATCTGGAAACAGTGTTGAACTTTTGGAAGAGTTTCGGGTTCTGTACAATTCTGGTACTGTTTGGCATAGAATTGGTTCCTAAAACTATTTTTTATTTAAATTTAACTTAAGGAGCTTTCAGTGAGACTTGGAAGAACTCAATTTGGATGTTTCTAGATTTAATTATGAATTTTCAAAGTTGAGTAAAAATTCAGGAGTTTCTGCATGAACAGTACCCGCGAACCAAAAATTTCAGATTTGGTATTCTTGAATCTAAGGCCATCTAAAGTGGTCCTAATTGACAAGAAATAGATCTTAAGGATGGGAAATGATAAGATTTATATTAGAAAAGTTAGAAAGAAAACCCTAAGACTAAGAGAAAGGGTTGAGGTTCAAAAAAGCTAGTCTTGAACTTTATGTAATCTAATGGTCCTAATGGATTGTGTGATCATTATGGTTATGTTTAAGACCTTTAAAACATCCAAGAGGATGTTTGGCGATGTTGACCGAATGCCCACATGGTTGGAAAGTCAAGGGAGTCAAAGGAAAAGTAAGAGGAAAGCTTGAGGTGCAAGGTAGTGAACTTACCCTTTATGGGCTTGACATGGTATGCTCATATGTTGGTTTGTATTTGTTGTTTGAATGATGTTGTGACATGATGATTGTTGCTGGAAATGCTATTTTTAATATGTTCCTATGGCCATGCATTTTTATACCAAGCATAAAGCATGATGGCATGTCACTAGTTAACTTAAGTTTATGAAAAACTACATACCATACACTAGCATCCATCTTGTGCATGTATGTGGTAATGTTTGCTACTAAGATTCTCTCAAATCTCACCCCTTCATAACCAACCATTTAGGTCAATCAATGATGGGCACTAATGGCATGAGAAGCAAGGAGAAGAAGTGGAGAATTATTGATGCTAATGATTGATACTAATATTCAATGTATAATTCTCCTATGTTATAATTATGTTGTGAATGCCATGTATTTAATTATAAAGCTTATGGCATGTATAGGAATGTATAAGCATGAATGGGAAAAAGTAAGCCCATGTTAGGTATGCCAAAGAAATAAAAAGAATTAAAGTAAAGAGATGTTAAGGGATAAAACGTAGGTCATGGAGCAGTTAGTTTCAAGCTTCAGTTTGACCTATCATATGAATGAGTTAAGCTACGAAATTTGGTATACTTATAGTGCAAATCCCAAGATTTAAAATGACTAGTGAATCACCTCATTTGGATGTGTATATGAAGAGATATGAATTTTCAAATTTAAGGCGGAGAATCTGGAAAGTCCAGATTTTACCAAACGAATAGTAATCTTAATCCAATAAACTGTATGTTTTCAGTGAGGGTGAGTTCAGTTGAATATTTTTCCCTTAAAGAACATTGAAAGAGCTTTCTGTAAAATTTTGGAATACTTCCATACGATTTTTCTAGAATTAGTTATGATTTTTCAAAGTTAGACCTGTAATCTGAAAACTGGACAGTGAACAGTAATTTTCCGAAAATTAACGTCCAAATTGAAAGTTTTAAGTGTAAGAACATCCAACATGGTCTGGAATGGTTCTAAATGAATGCTAAGGTACTATATAAGTAAGGTGTGACACTTTTGGGGTCCAAAATAAGATGTTGGTATCACTCCAAAACTAACACCCCGAACACAACCAAGAACTTCAGGGACATTTAATGCTCTACTAAGCAAATCATCACGTCTAATATGTTAGGCTTCATCTAGTGATTCTTGTGTAATTGATTGCTAGCACAAAAAAGAATGATAAAATTATTTCTTATAAAATAGAATCATTTAAATAAAAACTACTTGATACAACATATAATACTTACATAATACTCTACAACCCTTCTAACTTTGTCATGAACTATTTCATCTTTCTTGTTAGTGCAACCGGCCAGCCATGACACATACTGTGATAATTATGTAGCATCTAAGTTTGATTCCTTTATCTACAAATTACAATTATTTAAAGTTAAGAATTATTCTAACAAATATTTTGGTTGGCCGGAGGCCATTGCTAGTGTTTGATGAACTCTGGATTATATGGTTGAAAACTATTTAGATGGGCTGATTTTGATGTATGTGTTACCCGGGCTGGAGGCTCGGAGGCCCAGTAGTTGTAAATGAATGATTTCAGTTGCATGCAACGGTTTAAATGTGAATTCAAAATTATGCAAATTTCTTCCTACTATGGTAGTCCATTTAACAGATTTCTTTTTCTACCATAGTAGTGATTTTATGATGAGTTATGATGTTTTTAAGGTTAAGGGTTTTTACATCAAGATCCTCTCCAATCAAGGCTTGACATTTGGAAACTTTAAATCCTCTCCATTGGTGGCTTGACAAGTGGCAACTTGTAGGCCAAGTAAAGTGCAAGACTCTACTTCTTGCTTTATCGGTGCATTTTCACTTCTGGTTTAATTTCTTTTCTATAATTAAGTGCATTGGCCTCTGTAATTATTTTTTGTCAGATCCATAAATTATTCTCCTCATTTTATCTTTCCAAATTGCTCTCTTTGTCTCCAATTTAATTTCCCAATAATTAAATAAAAGGGAAAACTAATTCCCTTCTCTTTATTGATTTTTCCACTTTTCAAAGGAATTGGGAAAAATCTTGGATACTTGAGGGTCTTCTTTTAATTCCATAATCTCTTATAATTCCTTGGAATATCATAGGAATTTTCTTGTGATTTTATTCCCCTTAAAAATATTTATTTGGAATTTTCCAAATAAAGGACCTTAAACTACCTTAAACTAGTGTTTATTTCTTTCATAAGGACCTCTAAAACTTCAAGTAAATCTCAGGTCTCAGTCCAAAACAATACTGCTTAGGACACTCAGTAGCTTAACAGCTTCCTTAACTTTCATCTCCTGTTTTCTGCTGGACTTAGTGCATTCTTGCCAAAATAGTTACATGTCTAGCTTTTGCACTTTCTCATATTACTTCCTAGGGTCACACTTTCTTGAGCTACTCTTACCTGAAACACTTAACTAAACGGTGCTGACGAGAAACTAAGGCACTGATTCTGATAGGCTTAACCCTAGTACTTTGCTGTCTTAGACCCTTCTTGATCTATCTTTAGTTGGGTCTTTTCAGCTTATATTCTTGTCTCTCGCCTCATCTTAAGGATTTATCTGTCAATACTTCGTCTATCTCTGTATCACATGGGTTCTTCCTGTATCTAGAACTAGCCTGAATGTCTCTTTTTCAGGTCTTACGGCTCCAATTCTTCAAACTTTGGCTTTCCGCTGTTAATTGGAAGGAAATTGAATCCAGCCTAATTAATGATAAGGTTTTCTAGAAGGAAGTCATGGGTACTCTCTCGGTATCAATTTACAACCGCAGGAGGTTTCCACATCCTCAACTCATCCCTGGTCCTTATCTTCCCAAAGTGGTACCATACTCTTAAGATTTCTGGGAGACTTTTGACTATAGGACTAAATATAGTTACCTCCTCTCAGTTGGTCACCTAACTGATAATTCTCCAAAACTATTCCAAGAACCAATACCATTCTCTTAGACTTCATGTCAATTCCCTAGGCTACCTATTTGTCTCTTTAGGTGTGATAAACCTTGTCGTTAAGGGCTCTCAAAAATACTAGAATTAAGCTTAGTGCAGTGGCTCAACCCTAGGTCGATTCACAAGGAGGCTTGTTGTTCAAGAGTTTTGTTAATTAAATGCCTTCACAAATTATTAACAGTGGAAGTGATCTGGTTATTTATATTGATTTTCTGGTTTTGCAAATATAGAATGTAAATGTTTATATCTTTTGGTTTATCTAAGTGAGAAATTGTGAAGCGAATGAGTGATAGAATATCAGATATGAGTGAAGTGTTCTCCTAGAAATGTGCTCTACCTTCCTAGTCCACTTATGGATGCAGGAGTTCAACAACCAAATCAAGACTTGGCCAACAACTCGCTGGCTTCCTCACTGTCAATACTACAACTCGTATGAATCAACAACAAGGCTAGAATCATTCAGCTTAGGAAAAATAAAATGATAAATCAATCCTCCTGTGACAATCACGACCGTGCATTGTCTTAAAAATATGTTGAATTGATTATGAGAACTGAAACAACTTGTCCAGAAACCACAATGCAATACGACTAAGAAATCAGAAGGAACAATCTCAACTTGATCTTGCAAATGAAATATCATTCTACCAATCCTAATCAGATTCAACAACTCCAGTGAAAATGTAAATCAAAATCAAATCCTGAACTACAACTTGAAATGAACAACTCGCTCAATCAATCTATAGGTTCAGACTGAAGCTAAGAATCTAGAAGAAACTCCCTTTAATTGAATTAGGGACTCAGGCTTGGCTTCATTTCTAGGAAGAACACGGACGCTTAGTGTCACACCTTACTATAATATTGATTTAGGTTCCTTTCAAAATTATTTTTGACCACATTAGATGGTCTTGGGCTCACTTTTTACCATAAAAATGCTAATTTTCGGATTTTTACTGTTCATCGGGTAAAAATCCAGTTTTTCTGGCCCAAATCAAAAATTCATAACTTATTCTAAAAAAATCCAATCCATTTGGGGTGTTTCAAAATTCTACTTAAAGTTCTTTAAGTTCTCTTTCAAGAAAAAATAATCTCATTGTCCAATTATTTATGAGAAAGCGTCAGGTTTTTGAGAAAACAACACTGTCCATTTGCCAAAAACCCTGATGTCTAGATTCTGACCATTAACTTTGAAAAATAATTATAAATCGTATACTGGTCCATTTTTAACGTATTAGTTATCAATTTGAAGCTCAGGATGTCATCTTTCATCATGCCAAATTTCATGATTTAAAGCGTTCAAGAACATAATCAAAAAGTCACATGAACCGGTCAGGGTCAGTGTGCTTCCAGCACTGTTAGTTTAATATTTACATAACCAAAATAAGCTCACGAATTTTGTGGCTAAACTCCACAAATCAACCTTCAATCTGCAGCTTCCCTTTTGAAGATTCAGGCCCTAAAATGTTACATGATTCTTGGGGGATGAGATTTTTGGAAATCCCAGTAGTAAATTAACCAACTATATCACCAAGCAAGTATCATTATTATGCATGATCACATTAGCTACTATGGATTAACTAACATGCTTATCATTTGGCAAACTCAATCATGCAAAGGCCAAAGCAAGATACTATAAAGAGCAGCCACATAACAATCAAGAGAGCTCAATCACAATAATAGCAATTAACCATACAATAATCAACAATACTAGTTAGTGGTAGTAGCTAGGTTTAACTTACTACCTTGCTTCAAAAGTCTTAGCCTTTCTTCCTTCTCCTCTTTCCCTTGGCAAATATCAAACCCTAACCATGTGATCCAACAAAAATGGCAGCAAGAATCATTATCCAACTATGAAAAAGCAAGAACATACATCAAAATGATTCTTGAACCATAAAGTTCCCTCCTTTGTTCACTAGTTTTAGATTTGGTTCTCTTTAACCCTAAAAATCACTCCTTAACTTGTTCCTACATGGATTTTCATGTAGATTCCAAAAATGGGCTTAGATTTGTGAAAATAAAACTGATTCTTCCAGCCACAGACTAACCAAACCACTAGAGGTTTTGACCCAAAATTTTCAGCTTTGCTTTTAGGCTTCCAACACTTATTTCTTTTAGTCTACCCTACACCATTCCTCATTTTAAGCATCATGGAAGACTTAAAACAATGAAAATCTCATCCTAGGGTCTAGTTCTTCACTTGGCTGAAAATAACTCTCACAACAACAACCATGAAAAATGCTTTAAAATCACTTAAACTCACTTGCCAACACTAGGATCTAGCTTGTGTTGTTGTGTTTTAGCAAGTGTTATGATCAAAACTTCTTTTCCCTTTTTATTAATCATTTTGGTCCACATTAAGAGAGGGAAGAGACAGATTTTAAACCATAAAAATGAAAGAAAACAAAGTAAGAACACCTCTAGTACCAAGATCTAACCTTGCAACTTGCTTGAATGACCAAAGGTGCTCCCTTTCTTCTTGTTTTCTCTCAAACTCTCTCTTTTTCTCCTATTTTCTCCCTTGCACGACTTGAACATCTGAAAATGGGGAGAGAAGAGCTTGATTAATGCTTCAAAATATCCCAACCACCTTCTTTAATGATAGTCCAAGTGTCATTACCCTACTAAGTCTTGATTCCTTTTTCCTAATTAACATAATTCCAAATGAAATTATTTACTAAAGTCAAAATCCTCTCCATTCACGGAATGACACTTGGCTAATTCAAATCAAGAGCTTGACACATGGTTCAATAGGATCCCTTGGATTTGCAAGACACCAATCTTGCTTTATCAGTATACTTTAGGCTCTGAGTTTTACTTCTTTTCTATAATTACAGTAGCTTAGCCTCTGTAATTATTTTTTATCAGATCCTTAATTTATTCTCCTCATTATTATCTTCCCAAATTTTTCTCTTTGTCTCAAAATTAATTTCCTAATATTTAAATAAAAAGGAAAATTAATTTCCTTCTCTGTAGGGATTTTTCCACTTTTCACATTTATTTGGAAAAATCTTGGACACTTGAGAGTTTCCATTTAATTCCATAATTCCTTATAATTTCTTGGGATCTCATAGGAATTTTCTTGCGATTTTATTCCTCCTAAAATATTTATTTGGAATTTCCCAAATAAAATCCCTTAATTAGCCTAAATCACCCTTAAATTCTCTCCTAATTTCTCTAAGGGTAATTTGGTCATAAAACCAACTTTATAATTTCATATAACTCTCAAAGGATATTATCCTCATTTTTTCTTAATTTTCTAAAGCTTGAAAATATTTTTCCTTATTTACATTTGACCAATTTTCCTTAATTAGTCAATTTCCTATAATTGGCTTGGAAAATTACTGTAATTATTTTCCACCAAAATTCTTTGACTTTTCCTTATTACTTTTAATCCTCAATAATTTGAGAATATTACTTATCTCAAATTATCATAATGCTGGATGTGACACTTAGATACTCATGGCTGTAAGGAGAACTACACCGAGACGCTCCCAAATCACCATGGCAGAAACTTGACAGAAGAAGATGAGATGATGGTGAGATGAAGAAATGGATGAGATGGAGATAGATTGGGAGAAGAATGGCGATCCCCCTCAAAATCTGATTCTTTCTATTTTGTAACTAACGCCCTCCATCTGGTTAGCATCCGCGCCTTTCAAGATGGAGCTCCAAGATTCGGGTCATCTACTTCCTCCTCCAGCTTCTATTCGCACGTTTCTGGTTTAATTTGCTGATATGTGTCATCCATCGCGGTGCCTTCGTCCATCTGCCACGGCGCCTGGCCTGTACGGTGCCATGTTGATTAGTGATCCTGAGCTTCATGTAAATACCAATCCACCGTGGTGCCTTCGTCCATCCACCGCGGCGCTTTTGATCGAGAGTAACTTTGGATATCCGCCGCGGCGCCTTCCCAAATCAGCCGTGGCGCCTCAGACAGAATGGTGAAAATGCTACTGAAACTTCCTGAAATTCATACTAAAGAAGGGATCAAAATTACACACATATAAAATCATATAAAAACATGTAAAAACACCTGCAAAACCTCACAATTCCTCTCATCAACTCTTATGCACAATGGAAGCTAATTATGCCCAAAGTATGCAATTATAGATGGCAAAAGCATGAGTTTAGGGCTAGAAATGTATGCAAATAATGAGACTTATCAACTCCCCCACACTTAGCTTTTGCACTCCTAGGCAAATCAGGTCTAAACATATTGTGAAAGAGAAGGATGAGAGAAAGGAGTAAGCAAGCTTAAAAGTTCAGGTTACAACTGCAACCAACAATGATTCTTCAACCAACATCCATCCATGGAACATTCTAATGTAAAGAAATCAAGCAATGATATGTAATTTAATCTAAGTGAATAAGATATAGAAGACCACACAAGGGAGTTAGTGTATCACTCAACTCACAGGTATTAAAGGTTCTTTCACTCAATTCACTTATTCAAATGCTCTACCATATGCTTGTAATAGCTCTACCTCTCTACCACTCAAATACATAAGTACTCAAGAATCAAGAGGACTTTTGTGGCTTGTAATGTAAAGGTGGGGAAGAAATGCACAAGAATACATATGAGGATGGAGTTAATATGTGAATCAATGTGTAGAATTCAATAGCATTAGTAATGTTCAATTTAAGATTTGATTTCTTGATCTTGAATTCCTAAGCTATAAAGGTGCTTTATTCTCACTTTCTTTTCTTTTCTTTTCTTGCTTTTTCATTTCTTTTCAACTTTTCTATTCTCTTTCTCTTTTTTTTTCCTTTACAATTCGCATGTTTCTTCTTCTTCTTTTTTTCAAAGCTCAAGTATGCATCTCCTCATATCAATCCATCAATTGAATCCATCAAAATGCTAGTGAATTCTGAAAAGAATGAATGAAATGAAATATGCATCCTTGTAGGAAAGAAGTTTTATAATTGAGAGTAAAATGAATGGAAAAAAATCAGCTAAAAGGCTCAAATGGGTAACAAGGGATAAATCATGTAGGGTTTAGCCATTTGGTCTAAGTAGCTATTTTGAATGAATGCCTCAATCAAGTTCAAGAGTACTAATGTTGCATGTGGTCTTGATTAAGAGCTAAGACAAGTTCTAGAGAGCATAAGAAATAAGTGAATGCACACACCAGAAATGAATATAAAGGCTCAAAGAATCCTTCCAACTAGGCTTTGTCTTCTATATTCATTCACTTCAGCTAAAGAACACATCATGCTTAATCTCTATGCATTAGAAAATTTCACTTCAGGATATTAATTTCCAATTCAAATCAATCAAAATGTAACATTAGAATTCCTGAAGCAAGCTTAAAGCTTCAAAAAGTTTTTGAAAACTGAGGTTCTACAAAAGACACAAAACACACAAAAACACAACATTCACTCCCCCACACTTAATCCTTGCATTGTCCTCAATGCAAATAGACTAAAGATATAACCATGTGTATCAAAAATATAGCAAGAGACAAGAAATGGGACCAAGACAGAGAGAGCTTATTCTGAACAGCTTACTACTATATATATATATATATTTTCTTTTCTACTGGTTAGTCCCTTCCCCCACACTTATTCTAAACAAGCAATCCAACATATGATGTAACAAGCAATTCAAGATAGAAAAGGAAGGAAAGGGACAACCATGTAGTTTAAAACACTTCAAGCTCTTGAATGAGAAAGTAGCATCTCTAATGATGAACATATGAGTTTCCAAGATATTTTTCAGCTCCAGTACCTTAGGTGGTGGTTCTGGGTCAATAGGCATAGGGTTCATAATGTATGGTTCCTTCAACAAAGAATCATGATTAGACTTATCAAAACAATCACTGAAATTCACTGAATAGGTACTCACACAAGATGATGCACAAAGATGAGAAGTTGCTGTATGCTCATGACCAAAAAGACATAAATCTGGTGTTAAATCACATGAGAGTATCTCAAGTGAAAAATAATGAGCATATATAACAATGAAAATTTGGTTATGTACAAATCCTCTGTTAGTACCTATGTTGTCAAAAACATGTGCAAATCCATGGTGAACAATTTCAAGATTTGAGTCATGCACAAGTCTAAATGTGGTATGCTTATTATCATACAATTTAGGACCATGAATTTCCAAACCCTCAATATCAGGTGGAAGATCACATGACAATGTGGGATGCAAGAGCCATTAAATTGGATTTCCAATACTGAGTATAGGAACAATACAGTGTAGAATATATGGATATTTAAGCTCATGCAAACAATCATAGACATTAGAGGAAGCAAAAGGAAATTTTGATAGATCAAGATTATTCTCAAGTTCCCCTTTCACTTTCCTATGATCGAGTATCCTAGACAAATCAGAATTACCATCATCTTTTATCAAATCATCTTGAAAATCATCAAAGAATGCAGAATTAAGGGAGTAAATAGCAGTAGTAGTGCTACGGTCAATATCCTCTCTTATTAAATCATTATGGGAAGCATCAAAAAATGCAGAATTAGAGGGATTAATAGCAGTGACAGCAATGCTGTCAATTTCCTCTACATTTTCAACATTTTGCAGCAATATTGTTTCAATTTCATTTTGTATTTCATCTTCCTTCACAGCTGCAATGCATGGTTCAGCTCCTTCCAAATCCTCTATGCCTGCCACATCAAGTAAAATACCTTCCTCAAGGCTTTTGTCAAGTGTAACATGTGTATTAAAGTCATTAATTGAATTAGATGAAGAATCAAAGCCATGTGAAATGGAAAGCCAGTGTCACATCCAGAAATATGGTATTTGGAAAATAGGAATATTCATAAATAATTAAGGGTCAAAAATGACAAGGAGTAATAGAAGAATATTTTGTGAAAAATAATTATTATAATTTTCCAAGCCAATTGTGAAAAGTTTGACTAATTAAGGAAAATTGGTCAAGAGTAAATAGGGGAAAAATAATTCCAAGTCTCAGAAAATTAAGGAAAAATAAGGACAAGGGTCCTTGAGAATTATATGGAATTATAAAATTGGTTTTATGACCAATTTGCCCTTAGAGAAATTACAAAGGAATTTAAGGGCAATTTAAGCTAATTTAAGGTCCTTATTTGGAAAATTCCAAATAAATATATTTAAGAAGGATAAAATTCCAAGAAAATTCCTATGAAATCCCAAGGAATTATAAGAGATTATGAAATTAAAAGAAGACCCTCAAGTATCCAGGATTTTTTCCAATTCTTTGGAAAAGTGGAAAAATCACTAAAGAGAAGGAAAATAGTTTTCCTTTTTATTTAATTATTGGGAAATTAAATTTGAGACAAAGAGGGCAATTTGGGAAGATAAAAATAAGGAGAATAATTTATGGATCTGAGAGAAAATAATTACAGAGGCCAGAGCACTGTAATTATAGAAAAGAAGTTAAACCCGGAGTAAAAGTGCACCGATAAAGTGTTGATCGGAGCCTTGCACTTTACTTGGCCCATAAGCTACCACTTGTCAAGCCTTTAATGGATGATAATTAGAGCTTTCCAAGTGTCAAGCTACCAATGGAGAGGATCTTGACTTTGGAATTTAATTACAATGTGAATTAAGTTAATTAAAGAGAAAATGCAAGACTAAGTAGGCTTATGACACTTGGCTCTTCATTAATTGTGGTAGATGGGATATTTTGATAGCATTGATGAGCTCATCTCTCCCCTAAATTAGATGGGAATTTCGTGCAAGGCATGAAGAGAGGGAAAAAGAGAGAGTTTTGAGGGAAAACCAAGAGAAAGGCATCAACTTTGGTCATACAATCAAGGTTCAAGGTGAGTTCTTGGCTCTAGATGTGTTCTTGCCTTGTTTTCTTTCTCTTTTATGGTTGAAAATATGTCTTCTCTCCCTCTTTTCATGCTGGCTGAACTGGTTGTTTAAGGGGAAAGGGAGTTTTGCTCATCACACTTGTTAAAATACTACAACACAAGCTAGATCCTAGTGTTTGCAAGTGATTATAGTTGGTTTTGAAGCATTTTTCATGGTTACTTCCTTGAGTGTCATTTCTGGCCAAGACAAGATCTAAACCCTAGGATGTGTTTTTCAAAGTTTTGAGGCTTCCATTGTGTTCAAAATGAAAAATGGTGTAGGGTAAACCTAAAGAACAAGTGTTGGAAGCCATAGAAGCAAAGTTGCAATTTTTGAGTTTTAAACCCTAAGGGTTCGGTCAAGCTGAAACTGGAAGAGAAAAATTTATTTTGTTAAATCTAAGTAGATATTTAGAATCTACATGAAAAACCATGCAGGAAAGGGTCAAGGGGGAATTTTTAGGGTTTATGGAAAACAACTCTAAAAATTCAAGAAACAAAGATAGAGGCTTTAAGGGGTTTAGGAGCTTCTTGAGTTATGTAATTGATTTTTATGTGGAATGTTTAATAATACTTGCTGCCCTTTTTGGGGATTTCCATATTAGGGTTTGGCATTTGTGGAAGCAAGAAAGAAGAACAAGAAAAATCAAAGAGCATTGGATTAAGGTAGTAAGATTTAATTAGCCTTAATGTTGAATGTTGCATTGATTGCTATGCAATTTCATGTGCTATTATGTGGTTGAACTAAATGATGATGATGATGATGATTGTGTAGCTATACTCCTTTCTTTATGTGCCTTGGCTATTGCATGTTAGAGTGCTACATGTATGAGGTAAAGTAGTTCCCTATTAATAGCAAAAGGTTGGAATGCTTGTAATTGATGCATGTTAATGTTTTGGGTGATTGATTTTGCTACTGGGATTTTCAAAAATCTCATGCCCCCAATTATAATGTAAAATTTTAGGGCCTGTAACTCTCAAGAACAAGCTACAGAATGGAGGCTAATTATGGTGTCATACCATAAAATTTTCATGGACATTTGGTTATGTATAATTATCAATGGTTGGTGCTGTAACCCTTAAGCAGGATGTTAGTTTAGAGCCATGGTTTATTTAGTTACTGAATGAATTTCAGCACGAAACTTGGTATACTTATAGTTGACATCCTGAACTTCAGATTGATAGGCATCACGTTAAAAATGGCCAAGTATACGATTTTTAATGATTTTTCAAAGTTAAGGTTCAGAATCTGGAAAAAGAGTTTTTGGCAAATGGATAATGTTACCTTTCACAAAAACCTGACACTTTTTCATAAGGAATTGGATAACGATATTATTTTTCCTTGAAAGAGGACTTAAAGAGCTTTAAATATAATTTTGAACCTCCTCATTTCAATTTTTATGGAATAAGTTATGAATTTTTGAAGTTGGGCAAGAAAACTAGATTTTTACCCGATGAACAGTAAAAATCCGAAAATCAGCGTTTTTCATGAATTTTTAAGCCCAAGACCATCTAATGTGGTCTAAAATGGTTTTTATTAAACCCTAAGTGGATTCGATAATAAGGTGTGATAGCCAGCAATCAATTTCCTTACAAATGAGGCATGACACATCACCTTCACATGCACGAAAACAAAAAAGAGGGTGGAAAGAAGAGATCGGGGTGAATTCATCATCAAATTCAATTTTATTAGAAAATTTCAATTTATTCAATGACTCTTGTACACATCAAAGTCCATCAATCAGGGAATCAGAACCTTCATTAGCACTACACATATCAATATTATCCACTTCCACACCAGAAGAAATAGGAATCGTGCAATCAACATGTTCATTAACATGATGACATTGATTTCCTAAATTCAAGCTCAAGGAAGGTTCACTACTCTCAACATATTCATGCTTGTCATTTTGTCCAACACACAAGTGACTTGAAAAATTTTCATTCAAAGCTTGACAAGAAACAAGAGAAACATCATCTTCATGCTCAAGAGGATTGGGTTCAGTTACATCATGCTCTAAAGTATTTTCATTAACATCAATAACACAAGGAATATCATCAACAATAGTTTCACAAAAAAAAAGGAATAGAAACAGGAGTAACCTTAAGAGATAGGGTTTGCTCTTCCTCTTCAATTTCTTGGATTGTTGGCATGACATGCAGCGGCTTTTGCTTCAACCTCTTAAGTCTGTGCCTTCTTCTCCTCGTGTTAAAGCCAAATAGCTTGATCTTTCTTGGTTGCTTAGGAATTTCTTCCTTAGCTACTTCAGTCTCAGGCTTATCACAATCAGTAGCAGTAATTAGAGCACTATGACTACCCCCATTATCAATTTGTGATGTAACATGTGTATCACTTCTAGGGTATATTTCAATTCCAAAAGCTTCACCCAAACTACCACAGCATTGCAGTGATGGGGCATTAAAGTCTCCACTTTGAGGTGCTGGACTACTCAGTTCTTGTTCTAAAGTACCTTCAGATTCTTGAGAGGATGTTGTTGGAAATTGTGCCCTAAGGGCCAATCATTATGTTATGAACATTGTTGATTTATGAATTTATTAATTACATTATCATATTATTTGCATGTTTACTGTGATGACTATCCTTAGATAACTCATGATTTATCCTAAATGTCCCTAGTCGGTCATCTATTTGGGAGCAGAGATGAAATAAGACCAGTATGACTTTAAAGATATATAGAGATATAAATTAAAGTCATAGGCACATGTAAGAGTACAAGGTGTTAGACCGACCCGCTATGAGAGAGCTACATGGGTTAAGTCATAAGCTTCTCACATAGACAAACCATGTCACTGTGCTTTTTGACTTGAGATCATCATGGATTCCTACATGAGAAATGCTCAGCTTTGACCTAGTCAAAAGTCACTTTTGACCGAGTGATCATAAAGACTATGTTCAGGCTTAGTGGTTTTTCATGCGGAGGAATGTGAATGGTCAAGATGGAATTTGTCCCTCACATTCGTAGAGAGATATTACTGGGCCCCTCGATGAGTGAGTCTGAGAAATGTATGGCCATACTATAATGGAAAGGTAGCTCCGTTTCTATACTCAGACTACTCAGGGATTGAGAAAGTAACGGTCATGAATAGGAGGATGACGTTCTCCATGCTTCATCCATGACCAAAATGTCGTGTGACAAAAGGGACGTGATATGGTTGTATGAAAGGTTACATCGTTCAACGATCCTCATATGATTTGGGTAGTCGTGATGTCTTGCTAGAGACCGCTTACAACTTGTGAGTCATTATAGTTAATGGCCTACTGCCAACTTCATATGGGCCTACAGGGTCGCACACAAAATAGCCCAACACGAGTTATGATGTCCAAATTCATTGAATCTAAGATATGTCCAGATTCAATGAATAATATAGGGTGGACGTGTGTATATATATATATAAATTCGTGTATATATATACATATTATATAAATATAAGAGATATTAATTGTTAGATTTAATTTATAAAGATAAATTAAATCTATATAAATTAATTCCGTCATATCTTTATTTTGAATTAAATAAATAGGTGAATTAAATCTATGAGACGGATTTAATATAAACTATATTTATTTAATTGTTCTCTTATCTAATTAGGCAATATTTGATATTGTATTAATTTCAGAATTAATTTAGGATTAATTTCGAAATTAAATATCATTCATAATACTTATAGCATCCTATATATTTGATATTAGGAGCTAGGGTTTTGGGTGAGAGAGTGAAAACACTTGCAGATAAGAGACGGCCAAAAATTGGAGAAGGAGGACGGATTCTTTGAAAAACCCTAGACGGACAAAGAGACGCTAGCATGTCGTTCGTGACTGGAGAGCTATTCGTGTGGATACTGGTAGAGGAAGCCGACCAGAGTTGTCGACTTCGAACGACAAAGGAGGCGAGCAGAGGCATCCTGAATGGCGGAATCATCGAGCCACCAAGAAATCGAAGATCGAAGGTAATGCTTCTTACTACTTGACTTAAACACGATCGGTAGATCCGGGCAAGGGATTGAAATTTTAAATTTATCATCCGTTGCGCGTTTTTCAATTCCCTACAGATGTCTCACTTTCTGATTCAGTTACAGTTGTAACAGTAGCTTGAATTTCTTGTTCATCATCCAAATATCGAGCTTTAAACCATGGTTCGCCCTCTTCACCATTTGATTTCTCCCAAAATATATGCATTATGAGTCTGTTTGACAATTCAGCAATTTCATTCAGCTCTTCTAATTTCTCTTTTAATTTCCCATACTTCATAGCATCATTGACTAGTCTTTCATGTCTCTCCTCTAACTGATTACTTGCTTCCCTCAAAGCATGTATGCGATCACCATGGTTTTGAATTGAAAGAAGAGATTCAATTCTACTGGTGTGAAGCTCACAAATTGGTTCATTAGGTTGTTGGGAGGCTATGGAAAGGGAAGATTCTTTAGGAGCTTGTGTGGATGCACTGGAGGTAGTCTTTGAGCATAGAGTCATAGTGCTTCCACAATATGTAGCAGCCTCAAAGTTGGCTGGACTCCTAGAAGGAGCATTCTCAAAATTAACTGGCGAGTAGTCTTCATGTCTTGCTGACTTGTCATTTCCATAAGACACATTAGATGATAATCCTTCTGTATTAGCATCTATTCTAGTAGCAATGGCTTCCAACCTTTCAAATAATTGGGCCAATTTATCTTTCTTTGGTGACTCAATATCCTGCAACTAAGCTTGAATATGGGTTTGATGAAATTCCTCCCTCCATGTAGAATTTTGATGACTTGACTCATAGTAGGGCTGATTCATCCAATCAAGATTTCCATGAAGATTCTTACTAGGACATTTCCATCCATTTGCCAGGGTGAATTGCAATAGCAACACAATGGTCTTTGAGATGCTGGGAACAAATTTCCATGCTGCAAATAAGAATAGCTCGATGCACACCCATATTCCTCTTGAGAGTTCCTATACATTGGGGCATAATATGGGAAATCATCATTAGGTCTAGAATAATAGGAATTAAATCTTTCATCCTTCCAACAGTAATCCATGACTCAATTAAACAAAAACACTAGAACCAATCAAAACAAACAAAATCAATCAAGAAAACATGAGATAGACTCGGGCGCTGCGGCCTTTAGCTTAAGGCACCGCGGCCTCTGAGACAGAGAGCTACAAAACGCAAGAATGGGCAATGTGTTGCGGCTGATTGTGAAATGTGCTGCGGCGCTTTGTACAGAAAGCTCAAAAACCAGTCAAAAACATTCTGAACACATGCAGAAATACAAGAACACTAAAATACAAAGATTAAACATGATCCAGCTAAATTTTTGGGACAAGAGTACTCACATATCAAAGCTATGAGACCACAAAATGTAATCACAAGAATAAAAAATAGGACAGTCTATAGGCTAGAATTCAAGCAACAAAACACTGTAAAACAAATTAAACTGACACTTAACCAATTAAAACCTTGAGCAACCGTGCCTCCCTGGCAACGGCGCCATTTGATAAAGCCTTTGTCGTTAAGGGCTCTCAAAAATACTAGAATTAAGCTTAGTGCAGTGGCTCAACCCTAGGTCGATTCACAAGGAGGCTTGTTGTTCAAGAGTTTTGTTAATTAAATGCCTTCACAAATTATTAACAGTGGAAGTGATCTGGTTATTTATATTGATTTTCTAGTTTTGCAAATGTAGAATGTAAATGTTTATATCTTTTGGTTTATCTAAGTGACAAATTGTGAAGCGAATGAGTGATAGAATATCAAATATGAGTGAAATGTTCTCTTAGAAATGTGCTCTACCTTCCTAGTCCACTTATGGATACAGGAGTTCAACAACCAAATCAAGACTTGGCTAACAACTCGCTGGCTTCCTCACTGTCAATACTACAACTCGTATGAATCAACAATAAGGCTAGAATCATTCGGCTTAGAAAAAATAAAATGATAAATCAATCCTCCTGTGACAATCACAACCGTGCATTGTCTTAAAAATATGTTGAATTGATTATGAGAACTGAAACAACTTGTCCAGAAACCACAATGCAATACGACTAAGAAATCAGAAGGAACAATCTCAACTTGATCTTGCAAATGAAATATCATTCTACCAATCCTAATCAGATTCAACAACTCCAGTGAAAATGTAAATCAAAATCAAATCCTGAACTACAACTTGAAATGAACAACTCGCTCAATCAATCTGTAGGTTCAGACTGAAGCTAAGAATCTAGAAGAAACTCCCTTTAATCGAATTAGGGACTCAGGCTTGGCTTCATTTCTAGGAAGAACACGGACGCTTAGCTACTCATGGCTGTAAGGAGAACTATACCGAGACGCTCCCAAATCACCATGGCAGAAACTTAACGGAGGAAGATGAGATGATAGTGAGATGAAGAAATGGATGAGATGGAGATAGATTGGGAGAAGAATGGCAATCCCCCTCAAAATCTGATTCTTTCCATTTTGTAACTAATGCCCTCCATCTGGTTAGCATCCGCGCCTTTCAAGATGGAGCTCCAAGATCCGGGTCATCTACTTCCTCCTCCAGCTTCTATTCGCACGTTTCTAGTTTAATTTGCTGATATGTGTCATCCGCCGCGGCGCCTTCGTCCATCCACCACGGCGCCTGGCCTGAACGGTGCCGTTTTGATTAGTGATCTTGAGCTTCATGTAAATACCAATCCGCCGTGGCGCCTTCATCCATCTGCCGCGGCGCTTTTGACCGAGAGTAACTTTGGATATCTGCCGCAGTGCCTTCCCAAATCAGCCGTGGTGCCTCAGACAGAATGGAAAAAATGCTACTGAAACTTCTTGAAATTTATACCAAAGCAAGGATCAAAAGTACACACATATAAAATCATATAAAAACATGTAAAAACATTTGCAAAACCTCACAATTCCTCTCATCAACTCTTATGCACAATGGAAGCTAATTATGCCCAAAGTATGCAATTATAGATGGCAAAAGCATGAGTTTAGGGCTAGAAATGTATGCAAATAATGAGACTTATCAAGGTGCCTAAGCCAATCTGTCTTAGGAGTTCTCTTATTCCTCCAGCTACTCTTACTGTTTCTTATTATTTTAGAACGTTACAGAGAGAGGACTTATGCAACTTCTCTTCCCTCTACTTTACCTTTCAGTAGGGGCATACTCTAACATGCATAATGCCTGGCATTTCAAATGCAAGGAGTGTAAGCTCTTACTTGTTGCTATGTCTGTAGCGTGCCAACCAGACATCTCATCCCTAAAAGGAGAGCTTCTCTTTCTGTTCGTAGCTACTTTTGAAAGTCATAGGGAGAGGGCTTTGAGGTTCTTCTTCTTTCTACTTGCTCTAGTACTCTGCTAAGCTTAGATACATCTAAGCCTAGCTTCGTTCTTGGCTAGTCATACTTTCATTGGGTAAAGTCAACTCCGCTTGCCTTGCCTCGGCTGCTTCCCTTTCCTGCTCGGATAGGGTATCTTGCTCCATCTTGAGTAATGTAAATTCTAATTTGGAGGACCAATTCCCACCCTCTCTAGGAAAACTCCTAGCCAAGACCTTATCCCTTGAAAAAGGGTGCCTCTCAACCTAAACCCCAAGCGACTAAGTATCTTTTAACATTAAGGGGTATATGCCAACCTCTAAGCTAGTTTCCTGCATAGCTATCTGTCTCGTCCTCTTCTTCTTGATCCTTAAGACATTTCACTAGGGCTCTCCATCTTGACTTCACCATCTCCAAGTTCCTATTCATCCATTCCTAGACTTAAGATAGCTACTCTATCATGGTGCCCTAGCCCTAACGAGGCTGTAAGAGTTTGTCCAGCTTAGGTGGCCACTTACACCTTCGTAGTGGTGTACAAACTTAACCCCTAACTGTCTTATTTAACTCCTTATCATTACTTTTCTTTTTGTGGGGGAATCTAGTAACTCTAAATAGTGGCTATTGCTCTCTTCCTGATTTCTACTTATCTTACTCTTTGCAACCTCTAAAAGTTGTTATGTCTCGTTGAGATACCACATCAACATCTGAGAGTTATTGTATTAGTTCGCCGTGACTAGAATCCTTGTTTACAGTGATGGAAGTTAGCACCTCCTTTAGTAATCACTTTGTATTCATCCATCACCACTAGTTCCCTTGGTTTATCATGACGAAACACACTTTTCTCTTAACCTCTGCTAGTCTTACGTAGCTTCATTCATCGTACCATTGCCTGTTTGGGCATCTATTATGAAGTTTAACTCGTCTTCCGGATTTAACACCATTTTTCTTGAGGGTAGGATCAGGGTCTTGTCCTTGCCATTATGGGAAGACAACCAATTCAATCCCATCACCACATCAACTTCATAGAAGGCATATATATCAAGTCTAAGGCAGCTTAACAGTGCTCATAACCAACTATACAGTTTAAGCACATATCAGATGTAATTATCCTATTATATGTTGGTGTGGATACATGTGTATCATAAGGCAATGTATTCATAATCAGGCCAAGTCTTTTAGCCCAGGCATACAAAATAAAAGAATGACTAGTATTCTAATTAAACATTGCAATCACTAGGGAGTTGTTAAGAATGATCATCCCTTAGATCATTTCCAGAGACTTCCAGGCCTCTTCCCTTGTGATGACAAATACTCATTCTTGGGTGCGTGACCTTGGCTTCTCTGTATTCTGCGGGCATTCTCTCGAGAAGTGTCTGAACTTGCCACAAGTACAGCAAATGTTTGACTTGACCATATACATCCTATCACTGTGACTCTTGCCGCAATTGGGCATTCCTTGCTATTTAGGGGCTTACCTCCCTTCTTACTCTTTCGGTTGTCTCATGGCCTCTTCCTCTTCCTGTTCGCATCAGAAGAGGTGCCACCCTGATCTCCCTTCTCTAACTTGGGAATAGGCTCAATCACCAAATGATGGTTCAAGCTGTTCTCCATAATTTGGTAGGCCTCAGTGTTGAAGTGCTCGAACTACCTGGGAGCAATCATCTCCCTTAAGGACTGCTTTAGTCCTCTGACCATCTTTTTGGTCATCTACCTTTCATCATCTCGGTAATGCAGGTAGCTAAAGTAGTGAAAAAGACGTCTAAACTTAGCTAAATACTCATCAAATGGCTTATTGTCCTTCTACTTCAGGGTCAGGGATTCTACTTCCCTTTTGTCTCTGATTGACCGCAGAAGTACATTTCATAAAACTACTCCAGGAACACTTCCTATGTCACTCTTGTGTTTCGAGCATCCAAAAGAATCTTGGTGTTCTTCCACTAATGACCATCATCCTTTTCTAGCTGGTAAATAGCCATTTGGGCTTTCCGCTTAGTCAGACAGTCCAGAACTTTGAAAATCTTTTTCAAGCGGTTGATCTAGTCCTTTGTTGCTTGGATGTTAATCACTCTATTGAAGGATGGCAGATTGTGCTTGCAAAAGCAAGTCATCCACTACTGGATGCTGTCGGGGCCTACTGCTGGCATTGCTGACTTAGGCAAATGTTCTGTTGCTTGTGCTACTGGGGTTTCTTCCTCTGGCTACCTCCTGTTGAGGTTAGCCACTGCCACTGCTACTACTGCTACTATTACAACGTCTCTTTCTTGTTCCTGGCTAGCTTGTGCTGCCCTCATCCCTTCAATAGCCTTTTATTGTGGTTCTAAGCTTTCTAAATTAATCGTATTGGATCGAGATGGACCCTTATGTCATGTCCTGAGGGTCTCTCTGGCAAAGCATTTCATCGGTTCTAATCAATATGCTAACTAAATGGATAGCATATCCGACGAACAAGAAATGAACAACATGCTTGGATTTCATTTAACAACATATGTGTCACACGTTACTATTTTATTGACTTAGGTTCCTTTCAAAATCATTTTAGATCATATTGGATGGTCTTGGGCTCACTTTTTTCCATAAAAACGCTAATTTTCAGATTTTTACTGTTCATCGGGTAAAAATTCAGTTTTTCTGGCCCAACTTCAAAAATTCATGACTTATTCTACAAAAATCCAATTGGGGTGATTCAAAATTCTACTTAAATCTCTTTAAGTCCTCTTTCAAGGAAAAATAATATCATTATCCAATTACTTATGAGAAAGCGTCAGGTTTTTAAGAAAAGCAACACTGTCTATTTGCCAAAAACCCTGATTCCCAGATTTTGACGATTAACTTTGAAAAATCATTATAAATCATATACTAGGCCATTTTTAACATATTAGCTATCAAATTGAAGCTCAGGACGTTATCTTTCATCATGACAAATTTCATGATTAAACGCTTTCGGGAGAATAATCAAAAAGTTTTGTGAACTAGTTAGTGTCAGTGTGCTTCCAGCACTGTTACTTTAATATGTACATAACCAAAATGAGCTCACGAATTTTTGTGGCTAAACCCCACAAATTAGCCTTTAATCTGAAGCTTTCCCTTGGAGGATTCAGGCCCTAAAATGTTACATTATTTTTGGGGGATGAGATTTTTGAAAATCCCAGCAGCAAATTAACTAACTATAGCACCAAGTAAAAATCATTATTATGCATGATCATATTAGCTACTATTAGTGAACCAACATGCTTATCATTTGGAAAACTCAAACATGCAAAGGCCAAAGCAAGATACTACATAGAGAAGCCACATAACAATCAAGAAAGCTCAACCACAATAATAGCAATTAACCATACAATAATCAACAATGCTAGTTAGTGGTAGTAGCTGGGTTTAACTTACTACCTTGCTTCAAAAGTCTTAGCTTTTCTTCCTTCTCCTCTTTCCCTTGACAAATATCAAACCCTAACCATGTAATCCATCAAAAAAGGTAGCCATAGTCATTATCCAACCATGAAAAAGAAAGAACATACATCAAAATGATTCTTGAACCATAAAGTTCCCTCCTTTGTTCACTACTTTTAGATTTGGTTCTTTTAACCCTAAAAATCACTCCTTGACTCAAACCTACATGTTTTTCATGTAGATTTCAAATATATGCTTAGATCTAGGAAAATAAAATGGCCTCCTTCAGTTTCCCTTTAACTGAACCATAAGGAATCATGAACCAAAAATCACAACTTTGCTTTAAAGCTTCCAACACTTGTTCCTTTTAGTTTACCCTACACCAGTCCTCATTTTAAGCATCATGGAAGCCTTAAAACAATGAAAAAATCATCCTAGGGTTCACTTCCTCACTTGGCCGAAATGGAAGCTCAAGAAAACAACTATGAAAAATGCTTTAAAACCACTTAAACTCACTTGTAAACACTAGGATCTAGCTTGTGTTGTTGTGTCTTAGCAAGTGTGATGATCAAAACTTCTTTCCCCTTTTTATTAATCAGTTTGGTCAACATCAAGAGAGGGAGGAGACTGATTTTTAACCATAAAAGAGAAAGAAACCAAAGCAAGAACACTTCTAGGACCAAGATCTAACCTTGAAACCTTGCTTGGATGATCAAAGGTGCTTACTTCTTCTTGTTTTTCTCTCAAACTCTCTCTTTTTCTCTTCCTTTTCTCCTTGGTCGAATTGAACATCTGAAAGTAAGGGAGAGAGGAGCTCGATTAATGCTTCAAAATATCCCAACCACCTTCTTTAATGATAGTCCAAGTGTTATTACCCTACTAAATCTTGATTCCTCTCTCATAATTAACAAAATTCCAAATGAAATTAATTACTAAAGTCAAAATCCTCTCCATTTATGGAATGACACTTGGCTAATTCAAATCTTCTCCTTCAAGAGCTTGACACATGGCATAATAGGATCCCTTGGATTTGCAAGACACCAATCTTGCTTTATCAGTATACTTTAGGCTCTGAGTTTAACTTCTTTTTTATAATTATAGTAGCTTAGCCTCTATAATTATTTTCTGTCAGATCCTTAATTTATTCTCCTCATTATTATCTTCCCAAATTGCCCTCTTTGTCTCAAAATAAATTTCCTAATATTTAAATAAAAAGGAAAATTAATTTCCTTCTCTTTAGGGATTTTTCCACTTTTCATCATTATTTGGAAAAATCTTGGATACTTGGGGGTCTCCATTTAATTTCATAATTCCTTATAATTCCTTGGGATCTCATAGCAATTTTCTCAGAATTTTATTGCCCTTAAAAGTATTTATTTGGAATTTTCCAAATAAAATCCCTTAATTAGCCTAAATCACCCTTAAATTCTCTTATAATTTCTCTAAGGGTAATTTGGTCATAAAACCAACTTTATAATTTCATATAACTGATAAAGCCTTTGTTGTTAAGGGCTCTCAAAAATACTAGAATTAAGCTTAGAAGTGCAGTGGCTCAACCCTAGGTCAATTCACAAGGAGGCTTGTTGTTCAAGAGTTTTGTTAATTAAATGCCTTCACAAATTATTAACAGTGGAAGTGATTTGGTTATTTATATTGATTTTCTGGTTTTGCAAATGTAGAATGTAAATGTTTATATCTTTTGGTTTATCTAAGTGAGAAATTGTAAAGCGAAAGAGTGATAGAATATCAGATATGAGTGAAGTGTTCTCCTAGAAATGTGCTCTACCTTCCTAGTCCACTTATGGATACAGGAGTTCAACAACCAAATCAAGACTTGGCCAACAACTTGCTGGCTTCCTCACTGTCAATACTACAACTCGTATGAATCAACAACAAGGCTAGAATCATTCGGCTTAGGAAAAATAAAATGATAAATCAATCCTCCTGTGACAATCACGACCGTGCATTGTCTTAAAAATATGTTGAATTGATTATGAGAACTGAAACAACTTGTCCAGAAACCACAATGCAATACGACTAAGAAATCAGAAGGAACAATCTCAACTTGATCTTGCAAATGAAATATCATTCTACCAATCCTAATCAGACTCAACAACTCCACTGAAAATGTAAATCAAAATCAAATCCTGAACTACGACTTGAAATGAACAACTCGCTCAATCAATCTCTAGATTCAGACTGAAGCGAAGAATCTAGAAGAAACTCCCTTTAATCGAATTAGGGACTCAGGCTTGGCTTCATTTCTAGGAAGAACACGGACGCTTAGCTACTCGTGGCTGTAAGGAGAACTACATCGAGACGCTCCCAAATCACCATGGCATAAACTTAACGGAAGAAGATGAGATGATGGTGAGATGAAGAAATGGATGAGATGGAGATAGCTTGGGAGAAGAATGGCGATCCCCTTAAAATCTGATTCTTTCCATTTTGTAACTAATGCCCTCCATATGGTTAGCATCCACGCCTTTCAGGATAGAGCTCCAAGATCCAGGTCATCCACTTCCTCCTCCAGCTTCTATTCGCACGTTTCTGGTTTAATTTGCTGATATATGTCATCCGTCGCGGTGCCTTCACTTATCCGCCGCGGCGCCTTACCAAAACGGCACCGTTTGGATTATTGACCCTGAGCTACCAATTGAACCAAATCCGTTGTGGCGCCTTTATACATCCGCCGTGGCACTTTTTACCGAGAGTCCCCTTGGAAATCTGCCGTGGCGCCTTCCCAAATCTGCCGTGGTGCCTCAGATAGAATTGAAACTCCCTGAAATTCACATCAAAGCAGGGATCAAAAGTACACACATATAAAATCATATAAAAACATGTAAAAACACCTGCAAAACCTCACAATTCCTCTCACCAACTCTTATGCACAATGGAAGCTAATTATGCTCAAAGTATGCAAATATAGATGGCAAAAGCATGAGTTTAGGGCTAGAAATGTATGCAAATAATGAGACTTATCAACTCCCCCACACTTAGCTTTTGCACTCCTGGGCAAATCAGGTCTAAACATATTGTGAAAGAGAAGGATGAGAGAAAGGAATAAGCAAGCTCAAAAGTTCAGGTTACAACTGCAACCAACAATGATTCTTCAACCAACATCTATCCATGGAACATTCTAATGTAAAGAAATCAAGCAATGATATGTAATTTAATCTAAGTGAATAAGATATAGAAGACCACACAAGGGAGTTAGTGTATCACTCAACTCACAGGTATTAAAGGTTCTTTCACTCAATTCACTTATTCAAATGCTCTACCATATGCTTGTAATAGCTCTACCTCTCCACCACTCAAATACATAAGTACTCAAGAATCAAGAGGACTTTTGTGGCTTGTAATGTAAAGGTGGGGAAGAAATGCACAAGAATACATATGAGGATGGAGTTAATATGTGAATCAATGTGTAGAATTCAATAGCATTAGTAATGTTCAATTTAAGATTTGATTTCTTGATCTTGAATTCCTAAGCTATAAAGGTGCTTTATTCTCACTTTCTTTTCTTTTCTTGCTTTTTCATTTCTTTTCAACTTTTCTATTCTCTTTCTCTTTTTTTTTTCCTTTACAATTCGTATGTTTCTTCTTCTTTTCTTTTTTTCAAAGCTCAAGTATGCATCTCCTCATATCAATCCATCAATTGAATCCATCAAAATGCTAGTGAATTCTGAAAAGAATGAATGAAATGAAATATGCATCATTGTAGGAAAGAAGTTTTATAATTGAGAGTAAAATGAATGGAAAAAAATCAGCTAAAAGGCTCAAATGGGTAACAAGGGATAAATCATGTAGGGTTTAGCCATTTGGTCTAAGTAGCTATTTTGAATGAATGCCTCAATCATGTTCAAGAGTACTAATGTTGCATGTGGTCTTGATTAAGAGCTAAGACAAGTTCTAGAGAGCATAAGAAATAAGTGAATGCACACACCAGAAATGAATATAAAGGCTCAAAGAATCCTTCCAACTAGGCTTTGTCTTCTATATTCATTCACTTCAGCTAAAGAACACATCATGCTTAATCTCTATGCATTAGAAAATTTCACTTCAGGATATTAATTTCCAATTCAAATCAGTCACAAATGTAACATTAGAATTCCTGAAGCAAGCTTAAACCTTCAAAAAGTTTTTGAAAACTGAGGTTCTACAAAAGACACAAAACACACAAAAACACAACATTCACTCCCCCACACTTAATCCTTGCATTGTCCTCAATGCAAACAAACTAAAGATATAACCATGTGTATCAAAAATATAGCAAGAGACAAGAAATGGGACCAAGACAGAGGGAGCTTATTCTGAACAGCTTACTACTATGTATATATATATATATTTTCTACTGGTTAGTCCCCTCCCCCACACTTATTCTAAACAAGCAATCCAACATATGATGTAACAGGCAATTCAAGATAGAAAAGGAAGGAAAGGGACAACCATGTAGTTTAAAACACTTCAAGCTCTTGAATGAGAAGGTAGCATCTCTAATGATGAACATATGAGTTTCCAAGATATTTTTCAGCTCCAGTACCTTAGGTGGTGGTTTTGGGTCAATAGGCATAGGGTGATAATGTATGGTTCCTTCAACAAAGAATCATGATTAGACTTATCAAAACAATCACTGAAATTCACTGAATAGGTAATCACACAAGAGGATGCACAAAGATGAGAAGTTGTTGTATGCTCATGACCAAAAAGACATAAATCTAGTGTTAAATCACATGAGAGTATCTCAAGTGAAAAACAATGAGCATATATAACAATGAAAATTTGGTTCTGTACAAATCCTCTGTTAGTACCTATGTTGTCAAAAACATGTGCAAATCCATGGTGAACAATTTCAAGATTTGAGTCATGCACAAGTCTAAATGTGGTATGCTTATTATCATACAATTTAGGACCATGAATTTCCAAACCCTCAATATCAGGTGGAAGATCACATGACAATGTGGGATGCAAGAGCCATTGAATTGGATTTCCAATACCGAGTATAGGAACAATACAGTGTAGAATATATGGATATTTAAGCTCATGCAAACAATCATAGACATTAGAGGAAGCAAAAGGAAATTTTGATAGATCAAGATTATTCTCAAGTTCCCCTTTCACTTTCCTCTGATCGAGTATCCTAGACAAATCAGAATTACCATCATCTTTTATCAAATCATCTTGAAAATCATCAAAGAATGCAGAATTAAGGGAGTAAATAGCAGTAGTAGTGCTGCGGTCAATATCCTCTCTTATTAAATCATTATGGGAAGCATCAAAAAATGCAGAATTAGAGGGATCAATAGCAGTGACAGCAATGCTGTCAATTTCCTCTACATTTTCAACATTTTGCAGCAATATTGTTTCAATTTCATTTTGTATTTCATCTTCCTTCACAGCTGCAATGCATGGTTCAGCTCCTTCCAAATCCTCTATGCCTGCCACATCAAGTAAAATACCTTCCTTAAGGCTTTTGTCAAGTGTAACATGTGTATTAAAGTCATTAATTGAATTAGATGAAGAATCAAAGTCATGTGAAATGGAAAGCCAGCAATCAATTTCCTTACAAATGAGGCATGACACGTCACCTTCACATGCACAAAAACAAGAAAGAGGGTGGAAAGGAGATCGGGTTGAATTCATCATCAAATTCAATTTTATTAGAAAATTTCAATTTATTCAATGACTCTTGTACACATCAAAGTCCATCAATCAGGGAATCAGAACCTTCATTAGCACTACACATATCAATATTATCCACTTCCACACCAGAAGAAATAGGAATCGTGCAATCAACATGTTCATTAACATCATGACATTGATTTCCTAAATTCAGGCTCAAGGAAGGTTCACTACTCTCAACATATTCATGCTTGTCATTTTGTCCAACACACAAGTGACTTGAAAAATTTTCATTCAAAGGTTGACAAGAAACAAGAGAAACATCATCTTCATGCTCAAGAGGATTGGATTCAGTTACATCATGCTCTAAAGTATTTTCATTAACTTCAATAACACAAGGAATATCATCAACAATAGTTTCACAAAAAAAAAGGAATAGAAACAGGAGTAACCTTAAGAGATAGGGTTTGCTCTTCCTTTTAATTTCTTGGATTGTTGGCATGACATGCAAGCGGCTTTTGCTTCAACCTCTTAAGTCTGTGCCTTCTTCTCCTCGTGTTAAAGCCAAATAGGTTGATCCTTCTTGGTTGCTTAGGAATTTCTTCCTTAGCTACTTTAGTCTCAGGCTTATCACAATCAGTAGCAGTAATTAGAGCACTATGACTACCCCCATCATCAATTTGTGATGTAATATGTGTATCACTTCCAGGGTATATTTCAATTCCAAAAGCTTCACCCAAACTACCACAGAATTACAGTGATGGGGCATTAAGTCTCCACTTTGAGGTGCTGGACTACTCAGTTCTTGTTCTAAAGTACCTTCGGATTCTTGAGAGGATGTCTCACTTTCTGATTTAGTTACAGTTGTAACAGTAGCTTGAATTTCTTGTTCATCATCCAAATATCGAGCTTTAAACCATGGTTCATCCTCTTCTCCATTTGATTTCTCCCAAAATATATGCATTATGAGTCTGTTTGACAATTCAGCAATTTCATTCAGCTCTTCTAATTTCTCTTTTAATTTCCCATACTTCATAGCATCATTGACTAGTCTTTCATGTCTCTCTCTAACTGATTACTTGCTTCCCTCAAAGCATGTATGCGATCACCATGGTTTTGAATTGAAAGAAGAGATTCAATTCTACTGGTGTGAAGCTCACAAATTGGTTCATCAGGTTGTTGGAAGCTATGGAAAGGGAAGATTCTTTAGGAGCTTGTGTGGATGCACTGGAGGTAGTCTTTGAGCATAGAGTCATAGTGCTTCCATAATATGTAGTAGCCTCAAAGTTGGCTGGACTCCTAGAAGGAGTATTCTCAAAATTAACTGGGGAGTAGTTTTCATGTCTTGTTGACTTGTCATTTCCATAAGACACATTAGATGATAATCCTTCTGTATTAGCATCTATTCTAGCAGCAATGGCTTCCAACCTTTCAAATAATTGGGCCAATTTATCTTTCTTTGGTGACTCAATATCCTGCAACTGAGCTTGAATATGGGTTTGATGAAATTCCTTCCTCAATCTAGAATTTTGATGACTTGACTCATAGTAGGGCTGATTCATCCAATCAGGATTTCCATGAAGATTCTTACTAGGATATTTCCATCCATTATGCCAGGGTGAATTGCAATAGCAACACAATGGTCTTTGAGATGCTGGGAACAAATTTCCATGTTGCAAATAAGAATAGCTCAGTGCACACCCATATTCCTCTTGAGAGTTCCTATACATTGGGGCATAATATAGGAAATCATCATTAGGTCTAGAATAATAGGAATTAAATCTTTCATCCTTCCAACAGTAATCCATGACTCAATTAAACAAAAACACTAGAACCAATCAAAACAAACAAAATCAATCAAGAAAACATGAGATAGACTCGGGCGCCGCGGCCTTTAGCTTGAGGCGCGGCCTCTGAGACAGAGAGCTTCAAAACACAAGAATGGACAATGTGCTGCGGTGGATTGTGAAGTGTGCTGCGGCAGATTGTACAGAAAGCTCAAAAACTAGTCAAAAATACTCTGAATCGCATGCAGAAATACAAGAACACTAAAACACAAAGATTAAAACATGATCCAGCTGAATTTTTGGGACAAGAATACTCACATATCAAAACTATGAGACCACAAAATGTAATCACAAGAATAAAAAACAGGACAGTCTAGAGGCTAGAATTCAAGCAACAAAACACTGTAAAACAAATTAAACTGACACTTAACCAACTAAAACCTTGAGCAACCATGCCTCCCCGACAACAGCGCCATTTGATAAAGCCTTTGTCATTAAGGGCTCTCAAAAATACTAGAATTAAGCTTAGAAGTGCAGTGGCTCAACCCTAGGTCGATTCACAAGGAGGCTCGTTGTTCAAGAGTTTTGTTAATTAAATGCCTTCACAAATTATTAACAGTGGAAGTGATCTGGTTATTTATATTGATTTTCTGGTTTTGCAAATGTAGAATGTAAATGTTTATATCTTTTGGTTTATCTAAGTGAGAAATTGTAAAGCGAAAGAGTGATAGAATATCAGATATGAGTGAAGTGTTCTCCTAGAAATGTGCTCTACCTTCCTAGTCCACTCATGGATGCAGGAGTTCAACAACCAAATCAAGACTTGGCCAACAACTTGCTGGCTTCCTCACTGTCAATACTACAACTCGTATGAATCAACAACAAGGCTAGAATCATTCGGCTTAGGAAAAATAAAATGATAAATCAATCCTCCTGTGACAATCACAACCGTGCATTGTCTTAAAAATATGTTGAATTGATTATGAGAACTGAAACAACTTGTCTAGAAACCACAATGTAATACAACTAAGGAATCAGGGGGAACAATCTCAACTTGATCTTGTAAATGAAATATCATTCTACCAATCCTAATCAGACTCAACAACTCCAGTGAAAATGTAAATCAAAATCAAATCCTAAACTACGACTTGAAATGAACAACTCGCTCAATCAATCTATAGATTCAGACTGAAGCCAAGAATCTAGAAGAAACTCCCTTTAATCAAATTAGGGACTCAGGCTTGGCTTCATTTCTAGGAAGAACACAGACGCTTAACTACTCATGGCTGTAAGGAGAACTACACCAAGACGCTCCCAAATCACCATGGCATAAACTTGACGGAAGAAGATGAGATGATGGTGAGATGAAGAAATGGATGAGATGGAGATAGCTTGGGAGAAGAATGGCGATCCCCTTAAATCTGATTCTTTCTATTTTGTAACTAACACCCTCCATCTGGTTAGGATTCGCGCCTTTCAGGATGGAGCTCCAAGATCCGGGTCATCCACTTCCTCCTCCAGCTTCTATTCGCACGTTTCTGGTTTAATTTGCTGATATGTGTCATCCGCCGCGCGCGCCTTCACTTATCCACCGCGGCGCCTTACCAAAACAGCACCGTTTGGATTATTGACCCTAAGCTACCCATTAAACCAAATCCGTCATGGCGCCTCTATACATCTGCGGCGCTTTTTACTGAGAGTCCCCTTGGAAATCCACCGTGGCGCCTTCCCAAATCCGCCGTGGCGCCTCAGACAGAACTAAAACTCCCTGAAATTCACATCAAAGCAGGGATCAAATGTACACACATATAAAATCATATAAAAACATGTAAAAACACCTGCAAAACCTCACAATTCCTCTCACCAACTCTTATGCACAATGGAAGCTAATTATGCTCAAAGTATGCAAATATAGATGGCAAAAGCATGAGTTTAGGGCTAGAAATGTATGCAAATAATGAGACTTATCAATAACTCTCAAAGGATATTATCCCTATTTTTTCTTAATTTTCTAAGGCTCGAAAATATTTTTCCTTATTTACATTTGACCAATTTTCCTTAATTAGTCAATTTCCTATAATTAGCTTGGAAAATTACTGTAATTATTTTCCACCAAAATCTTTTGACTTTTCCTTATCATCTTTAATCCTCAATAATTTGAGAATATTTCTTATTGCTAATTACCATAATGCTGGATGTGACAATATGCATTCATAATACATCATTCAAGCATCACTCATCAGTCACAGCAATATAGTTTAACATACACAGCCATCAAACATGCCAGACTAACCTACTACAGTTAGCTGTAATAATACAAGTCCTACATCAATGCTATAAAAGTCCAACTGACTACCCAAAGTGGGAAATAGTGAAGCCCTTAAGGTTTTGGATCTATTAACTCCACATCGGATCCCAATGTCTGATACAAACGACAGAACTCATGCTTCCATCAGGGTATAAAAATGAGCATATTCATCGTCGTCAAGATCCAGTCTTCTGTATCTACTCAAGGAAATGTATTCCTTACGAAGATCTCGATGGCATCAATGAGATTGTTGAAGCTGGTACTATCCATGTGACTACAAATGTCTCTTATACCATTTTTCCAAAGCCGGGTCTGAGGGAGTACTCTAAGAAATGCTAATATCCAATCCATCATCTCTAGGGTAGCATCTTCCCTAGTTACATAATGGTAGAGCTTCCGGATATCCTCCAGATATCTTAGGTACACATGGGCATTCTGATTCTCGTCGGGCTTAATGTACCAGCCCCTTTCCCTAAAATCCCTGACTAGGTCCTCTATGGTGTGGAATTCTTTCATATTTGGAAGTAGTTTGACTTCACTAGGTCCAGCTCCGTCATCATCAGATATTTTAATGATCTCAATCCTCTGAGGATCATTGGAAGCAGCTGTGGCTAAGTCAGGTAGAGGGTTAGTCTCCCATAAGGTATCATAGTAGAAATCTGCTACAAGGCTATAGTCCTCATCCTCATCGAACCATTGAGGGAAAGGTTCTCCTGGTCTCCTCTGGTTAATTGAACCCTATGAGTCACTATTGCAGCCACAACAAGCTATTCTACTCCATCCTACATTATAATAGTCGAACCATCCAATAAATAGACAGTAGTATTCTCCAGCAACAATATGTCAATTTTCCTTCTAACTGACATATTAACTAAGCATAGCGTTCTACCCTATGCTAGAAGCTCCGCTCTGATACCAAAAATATCACACCTTACTATTGGATCCACTTAGGGTTTAATTAAAACCAATTTAGATCACCTTGGATGGTCTTGGGCTAAAAAATCCATGAAAAATGCTGATTTTCAGATTTTTACTGTTCATCGGCTAAAAATCCAGTTTTCTAGCCCAACTTCAAAAATTCATAACTTAATCTAGAAAAATCAAAATAGAGTGGTTCAAAATTCTATAAAACTTTCATTGAATGATTTTTCAAAGAAAATTAATCTTATGATTTTTATCAAAATTAATCTTTTGTGTAGAAATTCATTCGGTAACTTAATAAAACGTGGCTCTAATTTGGCATCCTGCTTAGGGATTACATCTCCAACCATACATGCTTATACATAACCAAATATAAATGTTTCCTCATGGTTCCTCACCATATTTATCCTTGGATTTGCAGCCTCCCTTTTGATGATTTAGTCCCTAAAATATTAGGTTACATATGGGGGATGAGATTTCAATGAAATCCCAGTAGCAAGATCAATCAACCAAAACATCAACATGCATCAATTACAAGCATTCCAACCTTTTGCTATTAATAGGGAACTACTTTACCTCATACATGTAGCACTCTAACATGCAATAACCAAGGCATATAAAGTAAGGAGTATAGCTACACAATCATCATCATCATCATCATTTAGCTCAACCACATAATAGCACATGAAATTGCATGGCAATCAATGCAACAATCAACATTAAGGTTAATTAAATCTTACTACCTTGATCCAATGCTCTTTGATTTTCTTGTTCTTCTTTCTTGCTTCCACAAGTGCCAAACCCTAACATGGCAATCCACAAAAAGGGACAGCAAGAATCATCAACCATTCCACATAAAAGTCAACAACATAACTCAAGGACAACCTTTGTCCCTTAAAGCTTCTACTTTTGTTCTTTAAATTTTAGAGTTTGTTTTCTTAAACCCTAAAAATTCCCACTTAGCTCATTCCTACATGATTTTTCATGTAGATTTCAATTATTTACTTAGACTTAACAAAATAAAATCCCTTCTTTTAGTTTCAGCTTGACCGAACTAAAAGGGTTTATTATCCAAAAATTACAACTTTGATTCTACGGCTTCCAACACTTGTTCTTTAGGTTTACCCTACACTATTTTCCATTTTGAACACAATGGAAGCCCTAAAGCTTTGAAAAACAAATCCTAAGGTTTAGTGTTGGTCTTGGCCGAACGATACCTCTTGGAGTTCAACCATGAAAAACTTTTCAAAACAACACTAAACCACTTGAAACCACCTTAAATCGTAGTGTTTTAACTATGTTTTGCAACAAAACCTCCCTCCCCTAACATTCACCAATTCAGCCAGTACCAAACAAAGAGGAAAACCAGAAATTTCAACCATCAAACTCAAGAGAATCAAGCAAGGAATGACATAGAATCATCTACTAACCTTAACTCCAAGCTTCCTTGATCCAAGGTGGTTGATTTGTTCTTGTTTCCACTTCAAACTCTGTTTTTTCTCTCTTCTTTCTTCCTTGGTCGAATGGGGATCTGAATATAAGGGGAGGAGCGTGTTGATTAAGGCCAAAAATATCTCACCAACCAACATTAATAAGATGCCATGTGTCACTTACTTATTTAATCTTGTAATCTCTCACTTAATTAATTTAATGCCAATTGAAATAAATTTCCAAAGTCAAAATCCTCTCTATTGGTGGCTTGACAATGTAGGCCAAGTACAGTGCAAGACTCTACTTCTTGCTTTATCGGTGCACTTTCACTCATGGTTTAATTTCTTTTCTATAATTACAGTGCTTTGGCCTCTGTAATTATTTTCTGTCAGATCCATAAATTATTCTCCTCCTTTTTATCTTTCCAAATTGCCCTCTTTGTCTCCAATTTAATTTCCAATAATTAAATAAAAGGAAAAATTGATTTCCTTCTCTTTATTGATTTTTCCACTTTTCAAAGGAATTGGGAAAAATCTTGGATACTTGAGGGTCTTCTTTTAATTCCATAATCTCTTATAATTCCTTGGAATATCATAATAATTTTTTAGGATTTTATTCTTCTTAAAAATAATTATTTGGAATTTTCCAAATAAAGGACCTTAAACTAGCTTAAATCGCCCTTAAATTCCTTTGTAATTTCTCTAAGGGCAATTTGGTCATAAAACTAATTTTATAATCCCATATAACTCTCAAAGGATATCATCCTTATTTTTTCTTAATTTTTTGAGACTTAGAAATATTTCTCCATAATTATTCTTGACCAGTTTTCGTTGATTAGTCAAATTTCCATAATTGGCTTGGAAAATCATAATAATTATTTTCCATCAAAATTCTTCTATTTCTCCTTGTCATGTTTGGCCTTTAAATATTCAGGAATATTTCTTATTCCTAATTACCATAGTGCTGGATGTGACAGTGTACATGTTATTTGCATGTTATTGTAACATGTTTTGGCTACTGTGGTTGCTATTCATGATGAGTAGATTATGTCTCCATGGGCATGCATCAAGAAGTTAGCTTTGAGCATGCTAATATATCACTAATTAACAAGAGAATAAGCAAGTTGCATGTAGTGCATTAGCATCCATCTAGTATGATTAATATAGTATTGTTTACTGCTGAAATTCCCCCAAATCTCACCCCCTCCCTAACCAACCATTTAGGTCAATCAATGATGGGCAATAATGGCATGAGAAGCAAAGAGAAGAAAGTAGAGAATTATTGATGTTAATGAATGAGTTTATGTTCAATGTATAATTCTCCTATATTGTAAATTATGTTTATGAATGCCTTGATAAAATTTATGTGCATAGAATGCTTATAACATATATGAAAATGTATGAGCATGAATGGAAAAGAGTAAACACAAGTTATGTATGCCAAAGAAATAAAAGGAATCAAAGCAAGCAAAGGTGAAAGGATAAAACATAGGTCCTAGAGCATTCTATATTAGTTTGACCTACAAATGAACGAGATAAGCCATAAAATTTAGTAGTTATGGTACACATCTTAAGCTTTAAAATGAGATGTAGATCACCTCAATTGGATGTGTACATAAGGAGATACAAATTTCCAAAGTTGAGACAAAGAATCTGAAAGTTTCAGATTTTACCAAATGAACAGTAATCTTTATCCAATAAACTGTACGAATTGGACAAGGATAAGTCCAATTCAATATTTTTCCACAAATAGCATGGAAAAAGCTTTCCATAGAATTTTGGAACCCTTATACGAGTTTTCTAGAATTAGTTATAATTTTTCAAAATTGGACCTATAATATGAAAATGTGTAATGAACAGTAATTCTACGTAAATCAATGTCTAGTTACATTTTTATGAGCTTAAGGCCATCCAAAGTGGTCTAAAATGATTCTAATTGGACTCTAATGTATTATATAAGTAAGGTGTGACACGGAACCATTATTCAAGTCTTGAGAATGAGAAGATTTCAAAATTTTAATTTTGATTCCGAGTTACTATTCACCATTCACTAAAATTCTTGCCAATTTTGAAAATTCATAACTAATTGTAGAAAACTTGAAAGGAAGTGGTTTCAAGTTCTATGAAAAGCTCTTGACATGCTCTTTAGAGGAAAAGTACTCATTGGTATCCTGATCTCATGCATGAATCCCATATTTTATTCAAAGTGGTACTATTCATTTTGTCATTTTCTAATTTTTCAGGATTTATGCCCAATTTTAGAAGGGCATAACTTTCTATATAAAACTCCAAATTTAGTGATTACCACTTTTTTTAAAGCTAAAAATGAAATCTATAAGCATGTCAAATTTCAGATCTAGATTCATCCAATTGATCAAAATTACATTAGTCAAACTTTGCTCCCAAAAAGTCAATTTTTATCCCTTTTTCATACCATTCTTGCCTTTTCTTTTCCTTTTCCTTTCATCTAGCTTTTCTAGTCATATGACACATACTTAACTATGATTCCTTAATCAATTATTCACATGTAAGGCACCCTTATTACTGACACAACAATTCAATATAATTTCATACATATACATAACAATGTATATAATTACAAAATATTATTTTAATAACATTAAGCTTAATTCCCTTCAGATATGCCTTCCTTTCCTTTCTACTTATCCTTGGTGATACCACCTGAGATTCCTATTATTGTTTATACATTGAGGGAGTGAGATTTCATAGAAATCTCAGTAGCAACGAATCATAATTATCATGTTTATCATGCCTTACAAAATATGACATGTCGCAATGCACAATAATCAATGCCAGTTATATGAATGACACATTATTTCATCAAGGAATTAAGTACATATTCACATTCCACATCAATGTGTATTTGGCCAAAGCATATCAAATATCAAACAGCATTTCACATCATAGTATAAAACAATCAATTCATAGAAAAATAAAACAAGCAACACATACACATTAAGTAAGCAAGAAAAACAATCAAATTAGATTCAAAGCTAACTCTTTTATACTTGATATAATTCGGCCTCTTCAAGGGCTTAATGTTTTCCTTGTTTCTTCTCCACAAAACCTATCAATTCATGTATAAACACATTCCAATTCATCAATAATTTAAGCATAAACATCAATGCTTGACATTAGGCTTAACTAAACCCTTTTTTCCTTGATTTTTGACATAATTATTTCCTCTTTTTTCCATCAATCTCTTAGTTCATTCCTCCACAATTTTTCATTTAGAATCCAAATATCAATTCAAATTTATCAAAATCACACTCCTTCACTTTTATTTAGCTTGGCCGAATAAGGGGTATTATGTTCCAGAAATTCTTTTTTTGATTCTAATGATTTCAAACACTTTTCCTTAGTGTTTCTCTACACAAAAACAACTTTTGAACTCATTGGAATCATCAAAACACATTAAAACAAGCTCTTACCTCAAGAACAAGTCATGGCCGAATTGAACCTTTAAGGACCCTATATTGGTTTTCTTCCAAAAGTCAATTCAAACACCATTTAAACATGCTTATTCCACATCATATTTAAGGCTTCTATCCTTCCCTAAAACATAAGCATGCTGGATGAGAATTACAACATCTCCTGTTTGGAATTTCAATTCAAAAACTTAACCAAACAAGCTTTAATCTCAACCAAACCAAATCTCAAACATACCTTGGTGAATCCTTGATTAAAGCTTGATGATTCCTTGTCCAAAAGAACTTATCCAATTCAGGTTTTAGCTCAAGAAAATGTTTTGGCAACACCTCCCTTTGTTTTGCCAATTTTCTACCTATTTTTGGGTATTTAGGGGGTATTTATAGGCAAAATAATTTGCTATTTTCCCCTTCATTTTAAATGACCAAATGCCACCCAAGGGGGGTTATTTGGGTCCCATCCAATGCAAGAAACCTTTAGATCATGCCATGTGGATTTTTACTAGATTATTCCCAGATTATCACATAAAAATTAGATTTTTCTTTAATTAATTTGAAAGCTCTAGAATAGTCTCGAAATTGGGCCTAAATTGGGCTCAATGTGGGGCACACAAATGGTTTCAGATGACCTAAAAGGATGGCCCACAAACCAAATCACAATCCCAAACCATTTCAAAACTTTGTCGGTTACTATTCACTAGTAACATTCCATAATTTTCCTAGGCCTCCAAAAATTCATTTCTCTCCATGAAAAATCCCTTTTTAATATAAGTACATGATCTGAAAATTTTTAGAATTTTTCTCTTCCTCTAACTATTTATTTTGAATTCTCTCCGATTAGGCCCTTATCGGTGTAATCGCAAGAGAATAAATTCTTTAAAATTAATTTTCCTGTGCTTTCAAGGCCTGAAATCAATTTTATAAATTCTTATAAATATTTCAATAATTAATATTTTTTTTGGAAATTATTGAGGCCTCTAAATATTTAAAATAATTATTTTCCTTCAATTTTTTAGTATTTTTCTGAAAAACCTCCGTGTTTGAGAAATTCCATAATAATTCATTTTCACACCAATTTTACCTCTAGGGCCCCCATTGAGATTCCAAAACCTCTAATTCACCAATTCTTTATTTTAAAGAAATTTTCTAGAATTTTTCTCAAATTTTCCTATTTTGTCCTTCCTGGACTGATAAATTTGAAAATATCAGTTTGGACCCTTTTTAGGTCTCACACCATGCCTAGTCATCTTAGCCAATCTTCTTTCCCTATTGGCCCTTAACCAAATTTTTTATCCCTTCCATTAATGCTAATTTTGATGGGATGTGACAATTTTGACTTTGGAAAATTCAATTTCAATTGGATTTTTTTTTTAGAGTGGAAATGATGTAAGATTAAATAGCAAGTTGACACCTAAGCATGATAGTTAGGATAAACTTGGATGGCAAGTGGTTAATGCTTGGCTTATAAATAACCACTTACCCCCTTTCAATTTCGGCCAAAGCAAGAACTATAGGGGAGGTTATGTTGCTCTTGAGTTTAGAGAGAGAAAAGGCTATTTTTAGAGAGAGAAAGTCCATCTAAGTTCAAGGAATCACTAAGGTAAGCTCCTAAGCTTTTTTATGATTTATTGTGGGCTTTTTTTATATGATTTTATGTTGATTTGGATGGCCATTTTCTAAGGGAAATGCTGCCAAAATTTTGAAAAATATGAAGGGATTTAATCAAGAGTTTGAAACATAGAGTAAACACTTAAAAAAGATAGGATTTGATTGGTTTTGATTGAGTTTTAGAAAGAAAATCTAATGCCTATTATTGATGGTTCAATTTGGCCAAAGAGAGAAAATAGGGTTAGAGTTGGATTCAATTCAATTTGATGCTTCCAATGTGTTTAAATGATGAAATGGTATAGGGAAACACCAAGAAAAGAAAGCTTGGAAGCATTAAAATTGAAAATAAAAATTTTGTTTTCCAAGAGCACCCTATTTGGCCAAAATGAGATCTACAGGGAGGGATTGGATTTTCATAAATCTAAATGGATATTTGAATTCTACAATAAAAATTATGTAGAAATAGCCTAAGAGATTTAAAGAATCAAAGTTGAAAGTAAGAACCCAAAAATCAAAGAAAATAGGTTTAAGGGTTATTTGATTAATTTTTGGATGAAATAATAATTGGTGATGTCCTATTGCATTATCAATAGGCCTAGCATCCAACGAGGAGAAGAATTGATCAAGAGAGGAAGAGCTTAAAGGAAAGCATAAAGCTTGAAAGAGGTAGCTAGCAATTATCATTTTGATGTTGCTATGCCTTGCATTGTATTTATTGCATTATCAATTGTGCAAGAAATTATGCTTATCCAACGTTATGCAAAAATACTAGAAAAATTGAAAAATGACTAAATGAACATTACTTTTTGAAATTAAAACTGGGCTCGAATTTGAAGACAATTCATCCAAAGCTTATTTTTCTCAAAAGATATTCCAAAGAGCTTCCAATAAAACTTGGAATCACTCAATTTTGATTTTTTTAAAATAAGTTATGAGTTTTCAAAATTTGGCCACATAATGGGTTGCTGTGAATAGTAACCCGTGAACAAAATTTTTTAAAGTCCAATTTTTCAAATTTTTGGCTATCAAATATGATTCCAATTATCTCTAATTGGATGGTAATTTGCTAAAAAGTTAAGGTATTATATTTTTGGTATCAGAGCAAAGGTTCTGGCATTAGTTGGAATGCTCTAATTTGAGGAAAATGCTACTGTTGATTCATTGGATAATGTTGGTCATTATGTTACAGGAGGAAATAAATATGTCATGTTGTGGTCATAATAGTGATTCAGAGGGTTTAGTTAACCAGAGGAGACTAGGAGAACATTTTTCCTAGTGGTTCTATGAGGATGAGGATTATAACCTCCTAGTAGACTTCTTTTATGATACCTTGCGGGAGAGTAACCCTTCGCCTAACATAGCCACAGTTGCTTCCAATGATCCTCGGAGGATTAAGGTCATTGAGATATCTAATGATGATGGAATCGGACCTAGTAAGGTCAGACTACTTCCTATCATGAAGGAATTCCACACCATAAAGGACTTGGCTAAGGATTTTAGGGAGAAGGGCTGGTACATTGAGCCCGATGAGAACCAGTATGCCCACGTGAGATATCTGGGGGATATCCAGAAGCTTCACTATTACGTGACTAGGAAGATCATATCTTAGAGGCTATTGATTAGGAATTTACTTTGCTTGGAGTGCTCCATAAGACCTGGCTTTGGAGGGAAGGTGTGAGAGATAGTTTTAACTATATGTACACCTGCAGCTTTATAGAGATGCTCTCGAGATCTTTATGAGGAATACATTTCCTTAAGTCAGATGTAGTTAGTTAGGTGTACTCTAACCTTAGTAAAGTATAGTATTAAATCTTTTAGACTGTAAATATAAGTGACTGGTTGAAGTATGTATGACTCTCTTGGCTGTTGTATAAATTATGAAAGTACATGCTTATGAGAATCATTATTCTTCCGTTCCTCTTGTAGTTAAGAAAAAGCATATACTATAGTAAGAATGTGAAGAGAAGGTCAAGTGAGTTAGGAGGAACAGAGAGAACAACCTACTAACCCTATTCAAATAATTATGAATAGGCTAGAGGAGCAATAGCGTGTGTTGCAAGAAATGCAAGATGCACAGGCAAGGTAGCAAGAGGAAAGGGACGCTGCCATAATAGTAGCAATAGTTTAGACCACCCCAACCAGTCTAACCACAGTAACATACGGTAAAACAAGCAAGGCTAGCTACAGAGCAAGATAACCTGCAGTAGTGGATTACTCGCTTTTGTAAGCATAATCCACCGACATTCGAAGGAACCCTGAATGCCCAAGAAGCTGAGGACTGGATTACTTGGATGGAGAAGATCTTTAAGGTTTTGGAGTGTCCTCTGAGTGGAAGTGATTTACACTCAAAACCTGTTCTAGACCTTGGAGGTTAAATCAAAACTTTTATCCAAGGATTGCACTATAGGGTGCAACCTCAAGTCGTCTCACTTAAACAGAGCCTTAGCGAAATGGACCTAAATTAGCTTAAATGTCATGCAATGCAAACTTGAATATAAACAGGGGGTTTTGTGTCACACCCTGATAATTTTATTCTAATTGATGAATGATTTGTGACTGACTACGGTCAAGTAGTATAGTAGACTAGTAGAGGACCCAGACTATGGGGAAAAATCAGGATAGGGACATAACGGTCATTTTTGAAAAGATCGGTCAAGAAAGGGCAGTATTGGAAATAATGTCCAAAATTCCTGAAAATTCCCAGAAAATCATGAAAAATAGAAAGGAGGGTACAGAATAATGTTTGAGGCTTAGAAGATGAATATAAGATTAAAAATAATTTATCAGGGAATTATTGTAATTATTGGAATTTTTGGTTAATTAAGGAAAATTAGCCAATTTCCATTATTTAAAATATATAGAGGCCTCAAAAATTCAAGGAAAAATAGGGATAAATTATGTGACATATTATCCTAATTTATAAAATTACTTCCCATCGTTGGATGTATAGATGTTAGCTTAAAGAATATTTATTACCAAATTATTATCAGTAGAATAGTGATTTTTGACAGAATAAAATTTAGAAAATTATAGAGGGAGGTAAAACTTGAGAAAAATCATGGATTACCCTTGGGATGAGGGGAATTTAATGAGGTGTTGAAATCAAAATTTTGTGACAGTAAATTGGACAGGATTGTTGGAAAATCGGACAAGAAATACACAAATAATCAGTGGATTGCACTAATTATTGGATGAGTCATTTTTTTCCAATATTAAGAGTAATATTTCGGCCAAAAATAAAGGGGGAGGACAAAGTTGGAATTTTCCAAATTGTTCAAGGGCATAAAGGGAAATAAGAGACAAAACAATAAAATAATATTTTATTTCCACATGAAAATCACATGGTGATTAGGTGTCCATCCATGTGTCAACTTCTTATGGTGTGTGCCCTAAGATTTGTCCATGTGTAAAGTAGAAAAAATGGACGGCCGAGATCGCATCTTTTTCCCGAAGGGCATTTTTGGAATTTTGAAATATCAAAGCCTATAAATACCCCCATTCCATGAAGAATTCGGCCAAAGTGGTTTGCATGAGAGGGAATGTTGTGTTCTTGAGTTCTAGGAGAGAGAAAGGAAGAAAGAAGAGAGAAGGAGAGAAGGAGAAGGCAAAGTTAGACACCTCTAATCGCCGATTAAGAGCTAATTAAGGTATGTTTACCTCCCTAAGTGTTGATTATTTTTAGTTAATTATTTATTTGAGGAAGATTAGGATTAATTACCTTGATTAATTATGGTTTAGTGATAGCTAAGATTAATCATGTTATTTGATTAAAGATTAGTAAGTAATTAAGGTTAGCTACCCTGATTAATTAGTAATTAGCGATTAGTTATGCTAATTGAAGGATGATTAATTATGATTAATCATGTTGATTAAGGAATGATCAAAGGTTAATCATATTGATTAGAGAATGAATAATGATTAATCATGTTGATTAGAGAATGATTATGGTTAATCATGTTGATTAGAGAATGATTAATGGTTAATCCGTAAGGGATTAGTGACTTAATCTTAGAAGATTATGTTGTACTAATGACTATGTGACTTGAGGACCTTAATTAAATATTGGATTAAGGATTAAGGGTTAGTGATTAACCAAGAAAGCATGATTAATCATGGATTAAAGAAGAATTCAAAGACCTTAATTGAGGATTAAGGTTTGGTCAAACCAAAGTCAAAGGGTTAGGAACGGTATACAGAAATTATAAATTGAAAGGCATAAGGGTAGCATTATATAGAGAAAGAATTGTATACTGGATATGGAATTTACCATAACCTTACTGTATGGTTGATAGGCAATTTTCTGGAAACCTAGGAGGATCTCCAGCAAGGAAACAAGGAGGAAACATTAAGCGTGGAATTGAGGTAGCATGAACTTGCAATTATTTTGTTGATCTGCATTTGGTGTTTCTGCTATGTGTGTTTATGTGCCATGAGAATATTTATGCCCAGATGATGTGAACTCCTTGCAATGTATGCCTTGGCTCTTGCATGATTGAGTTGTGACCAGAATGATTATATGCTCCATGATATGATGACATGGATACAAAATGGCTATGGCATGGCATAAAGACTAGAAATGTTATTTTACTGCATGTAGCATGACATCTTATGCATGTTGACTTGATGGTTGTATGTTCAATGCTACTGGGATTTCTATGAAATCTCATTCCTCCTATAACATGATATCCTAGGTGCCACTACTGCCAAGGAGAAAGGAAAGGAAATAATCATGGCTTGAGGAAGTTATAAATTATGTATTGTATTATGCAGTTTTGAACCTTTCTCTTTCAAGCCATGTAAGCATACTCTGATCATGAACACATGATATGATAAAACCTTTTTGAATGTATATTAATGGTAGAGCACCTTTATATGTGATTATGGTATGATTATAGTGAAAAACGAAATGCTGTTAGAATTAGTGAAAAGGGGGATAAAAATGGTCTAGATTTGACCAAACTTTGACCAATAAAGACCCTAGTCAATTGGTTGACTTTTTCCCTGAAATTTGGCATGCAAATAGATCTTATTTTTCCCTTTAAAATGAGTGGTAAAGAGTCACAATCGGAGCTCTGTGTAAGAAGTTATGCCTTTCCGAAGTTAGGCAAAAATCCTGGAAAATAGAAAAATGACCAAATGAACAGTACTTTTTGAAATTAAAAACGGATGCGTTTCTGATTTAATTGGAACCTGAGGTCATTTTTCCTTGATAGATGATGTTAAGAGCTTCGAGTGAGACTTGGAACGACCTTGTTTCAATTTTTCTAGAATTAGTTATGATTTTCCAAAGTTATGCCAAGTTTAAGGTTACAATGAATAGTAATGCGGGAAAAGAATTTTTCAAATTCAGGTTTTTCAACCCGGTAACCTTAAATTGCGCTTCCGAATGTCTTAACTTGGCACAATATAAGGTCGTAAATGTAAGGTGTTACATTTTGTTTTTTGTTTTTTGGAAATCATTGAGTGAATTGAATGAAGGGTAAACAAAATATATGTATATATTTTTTGGATTTTAGGTAATAAGTGATGGATACAGGTAGACAATAACCAAATGATGAAGAAGTTCCTCTTGAAAGTGTGCTCAGGCTGTCATAGTTCAGAATCAATTGATATGGGAGTAGAAATCACTAAGTTTAGAATTGATAAACCTCAAAGTACTCTTTGAGTCCATAATTTTGATAAATGAACTCTATTTCTCAAGATCCTGTTAAGTGCTCTTAGTGTGTATAGAAAAATTGATTAATGCAACAGGTCAAATGCAATCAAAATCGTCTCAACATCAAAACACAACACAACTGTGCAAGAGTAAAGAAATCAAAAGATTACAACTGACATATATGAGACTTCACATATTTAAGCTCAGAGTTCTACAATAATCAATTCACTACACATATGAAAATCCAAGCTGATTACAACTATAATCAAGCAGTTCAACTACAAACAATACTAATCCTAAACCTTGAAACTCATAAATTCATAGCTGAACTAGGATTAGATTAATTCTCTCTTCTTAGCTCATTGAACTCCAGCCATTGCTATACCTTTAAGAGGAAGGGAAAAGCCTAGCGATGTAGTCTCAACCAAGAATGAATCTGAGCTTCCCATGGTGGAGGGTTGACAGTGAAAAATGGAAGAAATTAGGGTTAGATGAGAGAAAGATGAGAGAGAATGAGATGGGGGGGGCTGGTGAAGAGTAAATGATGTCACTTGCACAACAAATATAGGGTTTCTAAACCAGTAATGGGGTGTATTGGGGTTGGTTTAATGAGTGTGGGTAGGTAAAATTTTTGAAAATGGTTCGAGCTTGGGTGGCCAAAAGAACTTCTGCTGATGTAGTCTCTCGTTGCGGCGAAGACAAAGTCGGTCACAGCGAAACCTGGCAGAGGCGTCAAGTCGTCTTTTGTGCTGGACTTCCTTGATCTTCACTCTTGGCTCTTCTTCTTGAGTGTCCTGAAATTAAAAAAAGTAATGGTTTGAGGTATCGATTGTCCCAGAAATTAATTAAATCCAATTAATGAATAAATATGACAATTTTACCCTTAAATAACACTAACTCAGAACGAAGACCCTCAATCTCAATTAAGCACAAATATCATTAAAATGAGCCAAAAAGTATAACAAAAATATGGAAAAAGTCATCAATTAGTATAAACAATTTGAGCTCAATCAAATTCCCCCACACTTAGACCTTTATACTCCTAGACAAAGCTAAAAAAAATGATTAAAAAAGATACAAGTGCAATGAGAAATACTAACGTGCTTTAAGATGATAGTAGAAAATTAGCAAGAAATTCCCACGGAGATTGACAACGGTAAAGTAAAGACATGCTAAGAAAGTAAACACTATCGACGTTTAATCCAAAAGGTTGAGCAAAAGAGATTTATCTTAAAGGTATGTGTTTATCTCTCAACTCACTTGTTTTGGGATATATTCACTCTAAGTCTATTCAGTCCAATCTCTACCATAGGCTTGTAATAATTCTACCTCTCCACCACAAGAACCACAAGTTGCAAATTAAGAGGACTTAGGGTTCATAAATTTTAGTGATGGTCAAGTGAAATGGATGGGATAAAAGAGAAAGTGAAATTGAGTACAAGCATAACAATTATTCTACCTATGCCATAATTCCTGAAGAAAGGAGCCCATAAAAGTAAAATAATAAAAAAAAAATTGTTTTTTTTTTGTTTTTTTTTTCCGACATGGCTAAACAGAACAAAAAATCTACAATTTATTTGTATGCATGTACTCAAAGTGTAGGTCCAAAGGGGTTGACAATTGTAAGGTGTTTGGGCTTATGTTTGGGTAATAGGGGTTTGGAATCGAATACCTCCGTCATGTCCACAACATGTTGATTCACTAGGCTTTGATTAAGAATTAAAACAAGTTCTAGAGAAATATGAAACTAAACAAATTCACACAATTTAACAAATTAAGGCCCAAATATCCTTCCAACAAGGCGAGTATCTCAATTAATCAATCTCAAGGTTTAAAAGTGCATAATCCTATTTTCAAAGCATACCCTCATTTACTCCTTGTCAAAATAGTGGGAAAGACTAGTCTAAGTTCAACCATCATTTAAAAGTATGGGTAGTTTTCTAAAAACACAAGTATAATTTTGATTTTTTTTAATAATTTTAAAAATACAGGAGTATTAAGAATCTAAGCCAGAAGGATTTTCGAAGAAAGAAAAATGAAGCTGCAAAGTATTCAATTTTTTTTTTTACTTCGCCGCGGCGAATGAAGGAGTTTGCCGCGGTGAACCTTAACCAAGAAGGAAAAACTGGAAGCAGACCTGCTTCGCCGCAGCGAAGTATGGCCGAGAAGTGAAAATAATTTAGAAAGAAGCACTTTGCCGTAGCGAAAAAAGGAGTTTGCCGTGGCGAAGGTTGACAGAGAGACAAAATGCAATGCAATGTTTAAACTTCCCCGAAAGTTAACTTCAATGACTTCAAAAATGCCACAGTTAATCAGTTTAAAACACTTAAAGGATCAAAATAGATGCATAATGAAGCACTTGTTGAAATCAAAAATAGAGATTCATCCCCCACACTTAAACAACAACATTGTCCTCAATGTTTAACCTATACATGCAAACCAATCAACAAGTGAACCGGAAGTTGTGAAGTCCAATTTTAAATTGAAGCACAACACATCGAATTCACAAAAAGGAGGGAGAAAGGTGACAGGTTGCAAGCAAAACAAAAAGGATAAGTGAAAAATAGTGGAGGGAAGCAATGCAGGCGTAAAGATAATCTGCAAAAATAAAGAGGCCATCAGTAGCCAAATAGTTTAAACCAGCATCCAATGTATCTCATAAACAGGTTGGATGGGTGGAGGTGGTCCAATGACAGGCTGCTTAAGGCGGTTATATCGAAACAAGGGGGCTAGCTCAAAGTAGCTGTCATTGTTGTACTCAAGGACACTGGCAGCGCGGAGGAAAGGTCAGTGACTAGGTGAGGAAAGATGATACTGTTGGTGAGTTAGGGGGGGTGTGATGGCATCATGGAGAGCTGAGTAAATGGTGTCAGCTACATCAAATGAGCGGCCAGTCATGAGAAGATAGATGTATAGGGCTCGGCGCTTAGGAACGTTGGCTAGGTGGGTGGTGGGGACTAAGTTGTTACAGACAAAATGCAGCCAAGGACGAGCCTCAGGTCGGAACTCAGATCACTTAAGGTATTGTTCTGTAGTGCGGGGGTGATGCCAAGTGGCACCCTCATGACATAGAGTTTGGAGGACATCATCAAAAGGGTAGTTATCACGATAAGCAGAATAACCAGAATGGCGACAAGGGAGGTAGGAAATAATGGAAGCGGATGTTTTCGGCGGGTAAAAGAACAATGGACACGGATATTGTGAAAGTCAACGATCATGGAACCATGGAATCGGGCATAGGTGTAGAAATGGCAAACAAAAGCATCATTGCCCATAGAACGCTCCTGGACCAAACCAGTCAATTGGGATGCAGGGAGCTGACAAACAAAAGGGTGGTCAGGGGGGTCTAAGGGAAAAGGTCGCTCCTTGATGAGAGGTCTCTGATCAATTTTATCATATAACTCCTCAAAAGTATAGTCATTGTCACATCCAGTATTATGGTAATTAGAGATAAGAAATATTCTCAAATTATTGAGGATTAAAAATGATAAGGAAAAGTCAAAGGATTTTGGTGGAAAATAATTACAGTAATTTTCCAAGCCAATTATAGGAAATTGACTAATTAAGAAAAATTGGTCAAATGTAAATAAGGAAAAATATTTTCGAGCCTTGGAAAATTAAGAAAAAATAGGGATAATATCCTTTGAGGGTTATATGAAATTATAAAGTTAGTTTTATGACCAAATTACCCTTAGAGAAATTATGAGAGAATTAAAGGGTGATTTGGGCTAATTAAGGGATTTTATTTGGAAAATTCCAAATAAATAAATTAAGGGGAATAAAACTCCAAGAAAATTCCTATGAGATTCCAAGGAATTATAAAGAATTATGGAATTAAATGAAGACCCTCAAGTGTCCAAGATTTTTCCAAATAAATGTGAAAAGTGGAAAAATCCCTAAAGGGAAGGAAATTAATTTTCCTTTATATTTAATTATTACGAACTTAATTTTGAGACAAAGAGGGCAATTTGGGAAGATAATAATGAGGAGAATAAATTAAGGATTTGACAGAAAATAATTATAGAGGCTAAGCTACTGTAATTATAAAAAAGAAGAAGTTAAACTCAGAGCCTAAAGTATACTGATAAAGCAAGATTGATGTCTTACAAATCCAAGGAATCCTATTAAGCCATGTGTCAAGCTCTTGTAGGAGAAGATTTGAATTAGCCAAGTGTCATTCTATAAATGGAGAGGATTTTGACTTTAGTAATTAATTTCATTTGGAATTTTGTTTATTATGAAAGATTTAGTAGGGTAATGACACTTGGACTATCATTAAAGAAGGTGGTTGGGATATTTTGAAGTATTAATCAAGCTCTTCTCTCCCCCATTTTTAGATGTTCAATTCGGCCAAGGAGAAAAAGGGAGAGAAAAGAGAGAGCTTGAGAGAAAAACAAGAAGAAAGGGAGCACCTTTGGTCATTCAAGCAAGTTTTCAAGGTTAGATCTTGGTTCTAGAGGTGTTCTTACTTTGTTTCTTCCTTTTTATGGTTGAAATGTTGAAAGTCTGTCTCTCCCTCTCTTTGTGCTTGCTGAACTGATTAATAAAAAGGGGAAAGAAGTTTTGATCATCACACTTGCTAAGACACAACAACACAAGCTAGATCCTAGTGTTCGCAAGTGAGTTTAAGTTGTTTTAAAGCATTTTTCATGGTTGTTTTCTTGAGCTTCCATTTCGGCAAGTGAGGAAATGAACCTTAGGATGAGTTTTTCATTGTTTTAAGGCTTCCATAATGCTTAAAATGAGGAATGATGTAGGGTAAACTAAAAGGAACAAGTGTTGGAAGCTTTAAAGCAAAGTTGTGTTTTGGTTTAAACCCTCTAGTGGTTTGGTCAAGGTGTGGCTAGAAGAAGCAATTTTATTTTCCTAGATCTAAGCATATATTTGAAATCTACATGAAAACCCATGTAGGGTTGACTCAAGGAGTGATTTTTAGGGTTAAAAGAACCAAATCTAAAAGTAGTGAACAAAGGAGGGAACTTTATGGTTCAAGAATCATTTTGATGTATGTTCTTGCTTTTTCATGGTTGGATAATGATTATGGCTGCCTTTTTTGATGGATTACATGGTTAGGGTTTGATATTTGTCAAGGGAAAGAGGAGAAGAAGAAAAGCTAAGACTTTTGGAGCAAGGTAGTAAGTTAAACCTAGCTACTACCACTAACTAGCATTATTGATTATTTATAGTTAATTGCTATTATTGTGGTTGAGCTTTCTTGATTGTTATGTGGGCTGCTCTATGTAGTATCTTGCTTTGGCCTTTGCATGTTTGAGTTTTCCAAATGATAAGCATGTTAGTTCACCAATAGTAGCTAATGTGATCATGCATAATAATGATGCTTGCTTGGTGCTATAATTGGTTAATTTGCTACTGGGATTTTCAAAAATCTCATCCCCTAAAAATAATGTAACATTTTAGGACCTGAATCCTCCAAGGGAAAGCTGCAGATTGAAGGCCAATTTGTGGGGTTTAGCCACAAAAATTCGTGAGCTCATTTTGGTTATGTAAATATTAAACTAACAGCACTGGAAGCACACTCACAATGACTGCTTCACGTGACTTTTTGATTATGCTCCTGAACACATTTTATCATTAAATTTGGTATGATGAAATATAACTTCCTGATCTTCAAATTGATAGGTAATACATTAAAAATGGGCCCAGTATACGATTTATAATGATTTTTCAAATTAATGGTCAGAATCTGGGAATCTGGGTTTTTGGCAAATGGACAGTGTTACTTTTCTCAAAAACCTGACACTTTCTCATAAGGAATTGGACAATGAGATTATTTTTCTTGAAAGAGGACTTAAATATATTTAAGTAGAATTTTGAATCACCCCAATTAGATTTTTGTAGAATAAGTTATGAATTTTTGAAGTTGGGCTAGAAAACTGGATTTTTACCTGATGAACAGTAAAAATCTGAAATTTAGCGTTTTTATGGTAAAAAGTGAGCCCAAGACCATCCAATGTGGTCTAAAATGATTTTGATAGGAACCTAAGTCAACATAACAATCAAGAAAGCTCAACCACAATAATAGCAATTAACCATACAATAATCAATAATGCTAGTTAGTGGTAGTAGCTAGGTTTAACTTACTACCTTACTCCAAAAGTCTTAGCTTTTCTTCCTTCTCCTCTTTCCCTTGACAAATATCAAACCCTAACCATATAATCCATCAACAAAGGCAATTATCCAACCATGAAAAAGTAAGAACATACATCAAAATGATTTTTGAACCATAAAGTTCCCTCCTTTGCTCACTATTTTTAGATTTGGTTCTTTTAACCCTAAAAATCACTCCTTGAGTCAACCCTACATGGGTTTTCATGTAGATTTGAAATATATGCTTAGATCTAGGAAAATAAAATGGCCTCCTTCAGTTTCCCTTTAACCGAACCACGAGAAATCATGAACAAAAAATCACAACTTTGCTTTAAAGCTTCCAACACTTGTTCCTTTTAGTCTACCCTACACCATTCCTCATTTTAAGCATCATGGAAGCCTTAAAACAATGAAAAACTCATCCTAGGGTTCACTTCCTCACTTGGCCGAAATGGAAGCTTAAGAAAACAACCATGAAAAATGCTTTTAAAACAACTTAAACTCACTTACAAAACTAGGATCTAGCTTGTGTTGTTGTGTCTTAACAAGTGTGATGATCAAAACTTTTTTCCCTTTTATTAATCAGTTAGGTCCACATTAAGAGAGGGAGGAGACAGATTTTTAACCATAAAAAGAGAAAGAAACCAAAGCAAGAACACTTCTAGGACCAAGATCTAACCTTGAAACCTTGCTTGGATGATCAAAGGTGCTTGCTTCTTCTTGTTTTCTCTCAAACTCTCTCTTTTTTCTCTTTTTCTCCCTTGGACAAATGAGCATCTGAAAATGGGGAGAGAAGAGCTTGATTAATGCTTCAAAATATCCCAACCGCTTTCTTTAATGATAGTCCAAGTGTCATTACCCTACTAAGTCTTGATTCCTCTTTCCTAATTAACATAATTCCAAATGAAATTAATTACTAAAGTCAAGATCCTCTCCATTTATGGAATGACACTTGGCTAATTCAAATCTTCTCCTTCAAGAGCTTGACACATGGCTCAATAGGATCCCTTGGATTTGCAAGACACCAATCTTGCTTTATCAGTATACTTTAGGCTCTGAGTTTAATTTCTTTTCTATAATTACAGTAGCTTAGCCTCTGTAATTATTTTCTATCGGATCCTTAATTTATTCTCCTCATTATTATCTTCCCAAATTGCCCTCTTTGTCTCAAAAATAATTTCCTAATATTTAAATAAAAAGGAAAATTAATTTCCTTCTCTTTAGGGATTTTTCCACTTTTTATCATTATTTGGAAAAATCTTGGATACTTGAGGGTCTTCATTTAATTCTATAATTCCTTATAATTCCTTGGGATCTCATAGAAATTTTCTTGGAATTTTATTCCCTTTAAAATATTTATTTGGAATTTTCAAATAAAATCCCTTAATTAGCCTAAATCACCCTTTAATTCTCTCATAATTTCTCTAAGGGTAATTTGGTCATAAAACCAACTTTATAATTTCATATAACTCTCAAAAGATATTATCCTCATTTTTCCTTAATTTCCAAGGCTCAGAAATATTTTTCCTTATTTACATTTGACCAATTTTCCTTAATTAGTCAATTTCCTATTGGCTTGGAAAATTACTGTAATTATTTTCCACCAAAATCCTTTGACTTTTCCTTATCATTTTTAATCCTCAATAATTTGAGAATATTTCTTATCTCTAATTATCATAATGCTGGATGTGACATTTCTCCCCCCAAATAAATTTCGTCCTCGAAATTTAAAAGCATACCTTAATGGAAAGGCTCAGGGTACTTTTCCTTCATCTCAGCTTCCATCTCCCATGTGGCTTCTTCAGAGGAAAGACCTTTCCAGACCACTTTGACCAGGGGAATCTGCTTGTTCCTCAGCTGCTTGGTCTTCTGATCAATGATTCGTTTTGGTTTAACCTCAAAAGATAGATTATCCCGAAGCGCAATGTCATCCTAGCTTATGACATACGTGGGATCTGGATGGTACTTCTTCAGTTGGGAGACATGAAAAACATCATGAATCTGGCTTAACTTTGGGGAAGAGCCAACTTATAGGCCACTGGTCCAGCTTTAGAGAGGATATGGAATGGTCCAACATACTTCGGACTAAGCTTCTTAGTCTTTAGAGAGTCGACCGACTCCCGTTGTTGGCGACACTTTGAGGAAAACGTGATCACCAACATCAAATTCTAATGGTCTCCTTCTCGTATCTGCATAACTCTTTTCTCTACTCTGAGCCGTTAGAAGCCTTTGCTGAATAGCCTTTATCTGTCGGGAAGTCTGATCCACCATGTCAGGACCAAGAGAATTTCTCTCACTAAGCTCTGTCCAGCATAAGGGAGATCTGCACTTTCTCCTATACAATGCCTCGTAAGGTGCCATTCGAATACTTGAATGGAAACTGTTATTGTAGGCAAATTCAATTAACGGTATGGATGTATCCCAATTGCCGCCAAAATCCAATACACAGGCACGTAACATATCCTCTAATGTTTGAATTATTCTTTCCGTCTGCCCATCCGTCTGGGGGTGGTAGGCTATGCTGAATCTGAGAGTGGTGTCCATCTCTTTCTGTAAGGACCTCTAAAACTTTGAAGTAAATCTTATGTCTCGGTCCGAAACAATACTGCTTGGAACACCATGCAGCCTAACAATCTCCTTGATGTGAAGTCTCGCTAACTTCTCTAGCGAATCCTTTACATTCATACTGGGAATAACTACATCTAATATAGAGGACCCTAATCTCTGAAATCCTCTACTAGCTCCTGCTCTCTGATCCTCAGCGATGCTACCTGTACTGTCTTTCTACTTAAGGCATCCACGACTACATTCGCTTTGCCTGGATGGTACTTGTTTGAAAATTGTAATCTTTGAGTAAGTCCATCCACCTTCGTTGTCTCATATTCAACTCTTTCTAGTCGTGGAGGTACTTGAGGCGTTTATGGTCACAAAAATAGTTCTACGGTTGCTCCATACAGATAGTGTCTCCATATCTTCAGTGCATAAAACTATCGCTGCCAACTCAGGTCGTAGGTCGGGTACTTCTCCTCGTGAGATTTCAACTGCGTGAGACGTAGGCTACTACCCGCCCTTGCTGCATAAGCACACATCCCAGTCCCTACTTGCTAACATCTGTATAAACCACATACAGTTGTGAAGGATCGGGAAGTATAAGTACTGGAGTAGAAGTGAGCTTCTCTTCAGCTCCTGAAAACTAGCCTCACTCTTCTCGTCCCACAAGAACGGCTGGTTCTTCCTGGTTAACCTGGTCAGCGGGAGAGCAATTCGAGAAAAGTCCTGGATGAATCTTCTGTAATACCCTGCTAGTCTGAGGAAACTTCTGATCTCAGTCACCGTCTTGGGTCTCTCCCAGTTGAGTGCTGCCTCAATCTTACTGGGGTTGACAGCCCTCCCTCTCGGGAAATCACATGGCCAAGAAATCAGACTTCCTGGAGCCAAAACTCACACTTACTAAGTTTAGCCACCAGCTGTTTCTCTTTCAGGGTATTTAGGACAATCCTCAAATACTCCTCATGCTCTTTTGGAGACTTGGAGTACACTAATATGTCATCAATGAATACGACCACAAATTGATCCAAGTAAGGATGAAAAATCCTATTCATGTAGTCCATGAATATCGCAGGTGCGTTTGTCAATCCAACAAACGGCATCACTAAGAATTCATAGTGCCCATATCGGGTTCTAAACGCAGTTTTAGGGACATCTTCAGACTTAATCTTGAGTTGGTGGCAACTAGATCTTAGATCAATCTTAGAGAATACACTGGCTCCAACTAGTTGGTCTAATAGATCATCTATCCTAGGGAGTGGATACTTGTTCTTAACTGTGACTTTGTTCAACTCCCTGTAGTCTATGCACAGCCTTAGACTACCATCCTTTTTCTTGACAAACAACACTGGAGCACCCCATGGCGACACACTTGGTCTAATAAAAACTTTTCAAGTAACTCCTCTATCTGCTTCTTAAGTTCTGTCATTTCATTAGGAGCCATTCTATAAGGGGCCTTAGAAATTGGTCCTGCTCCAGGTACTATGTCAATTGTGAATTCTACTTTCTGTCTGGGGGTAATCCTGTGATCTCTATTGTAAACATTTCCGGAAATTCCCTGACCACTGGGATTTCTCCTATCCTTTCCTCGACTTCGACTTGTACCGAGAAGAAAATGAGGAATCCTTGACAGCCTTTTTGTAAGCATTTGCCTACTGGGGCCTCCGTAATAAAGTTTAATCTAACTTCCAGATTCAACTCTAAATCCCTCGTGGGTAAGATTAGGGTTTTGTTCTTACAATCTATTAGGATATTGTGGGATGACAACCAATTGAGTCCAATCACCACATCCATCTCATGGAAAGCATGCATATCAAATCTATAGCAGTGCAACAGTGCTGATAACAAAACTATACAGTTCAGGCACACATCAGATGTAATTACCCTACTCTGTATTGGGGTAGACACATGTATATCATATGGCAATGTATTTATACTCAAGCCAAGTCTTTCCGCACAGGTATATGAAATAAAAGAATGACTAGCACCCGAATCAAACATTGCAATCACCGGAGAATTGTTAATCATGATCGTACCTTGGATCATCTCTGGAGGGACTTCCGGGCTTCTTCTCTTGTGATGGCAAACACTCAGCCCTGGGTACGTGGTCTTGCCTGCTCAGTGTTATCAATCTTAGAGAATACACTGGCTCCACTAGTTGGTCTAATAGATCATCTATCCTAGGGAGTGGATACTTGTTCTTAACTGTGACTTTGTTCAACTCCCTGTAGTCTATGCACCTCCTTAGACTACCATCCTTTTCTTGACAACAACACTGGAGCACCCCATGGCGACACACTGGTCTAATAAAACTTTTTTCAAGTAACTCCTCTATCTGCTTCTTAAGTTCTGTCATTCATTAGTAGCCATTCTATAAGGGGCCTTAGAAATTGGTCTTGCTCCAAGGTACTATGTTAATTGTGAATTCTACTTCTCTGTCTGGGTGGTAATCCTGTGATCTCTATTGTAAACTTTCCGGAATTCCCTGACCACTGGGATTTTCTCCTATCCTTTCCTCGACTTCGACTTGTACCGAGAAGAAAATGAGGAATCCTGACAGCCTTTTCGTAAGCATTTGCCTACTTGGGCCTCCGAATAAAGTTTAATCTAACTTCCAGATTCAACTCAAATCCCTCGTGGGTAGATTAGGGTTTTGTTCTTACAATCATTAGGATATTGGGATGACAACCAATTGAGTCCATCACCACATCCATCTCATGGAAAGGCATGCATATCAAATCTATAGCAGTGCAACAGTGCTGATAACAAACTATACAGTTCAGGCACACATCAGATGTAATTAACCTACTCTGTATTGGGGTAGACACATGTATATCATATGGCAATGTATTTATACTCAAGCCAAGTCTTTCCGCACAGGTATATGAAATAAAAGAATGACTAGCACCCGAATCAAACATTGCAATCACCGGAGAATTGTTAATCATGATCGTACCTTGGATCATCTCCGGAGACTTCCGGGCTTCTTCTCTTGTGATGGCAAACACTCAGCCCTGGGTACGTGGTCTTGCCTGCTCAGTGTTCTGTGGGCACTCCCTTGAGAAATGTCCAGGTTTGCCATAGGTGTAGCAAACATTCTGCCCAACCATGCATGGTTTGTCACCGTGATTCTTGCCACACTTAGGACACTCCTTACCCTTCGGTGCTTTACCGCCCTTCTTGTTCTTACGGTTATTCTAGGGTTGTTTCCTCTTCTTATTCACGTTGGACGAGGTAGCACCTTGACCTCCTTGACCTCCCTTCTCTGCTCTGGGAGTTGTCTTGACGATCAGATGATGGTTGAAGCTGCTTTCTGTGATTTAGCAAGCTTTCACTGCTTTATTGAACTGCTCAAATTGTCTGAGAGCAATCATCTCCCTCAATGATGGCCTCAGTCCTCGAACCATCTTCTCTGTTGTCCACCTCTCATCATCTCTATATCGGAGATAGCTTGAATAATGAGAGAGACGAATGAACTTAGACAAGTATTCATCAAAAGGCTCATCATCCCTTTGCTTCAGAGTCAGAAATTCCGCTTCTCTCTCATCTCAGACAGATCTCGGAAAGTACTTCTCATAAAACTGCTCCAGAAGCACTTCCCAAGTCACCATCGTGTTTCGAGCATCGAGAAGAATTTCAGTGTTTTTCCACCAGTGATCAGCATCTTTCTCTAGTTTATATATTGCCATCTGGGCTTTTTGCTCTGATGAGCAATCCAGCACCTTGAAGATGTTCTCTAGGTATTAATCCACTCTTCCGCTGCTTGAACGTCAAATGTCCATCAAATAACGGCGGGTTGTGTTTACAGAATCGGGTCATCCACTGTTGAATGCTGTCAGGTTCTGCTACTGGCATTGCCGGCCTTGGCAACTGTTCTAATACTGGTGCTGCAGAGACCTCTTCTTCTGGTTGCCTTCTGTCAAGGTTCGCTAATGCTGCTGCCACTGCTACAGCTATCGCTGCATCCCTTTCTTGTTCCTGATGAGCTTGAGCTGCTCTCATGTCCTTAATGGTCTTCTACCGTTGCTCGAGGCGTTCCAGAATCAATTGTAATGGATCAGGAGGGAAACTTGCATCTTGCACTGGGGTCTCTCTGGTGAAAGGTTTCGTCGAGTTCTAACCATTGCTTAACTAACCGGATAGTACAACAAGGAATAAGAAATAAATATCATGCTTGGATTTCATTCACAAAAAGAGCATACAGCAAATAGCAGCTAAGCATTAACCAGTCAAAGTGCAATCAACACAACCATCGACCAAGCATTATCAGCCTAACCTACTCGGGTTAGCTGTACCAAAATATATCCTACGTTAGTGATAGGACAGTCCTAGTGTCTACAGAAAGTGAACAATAACAAAGCCCTTGAGGCTTCGGATCCAGTCCTCTACATCATCTCCCAGCAAGTAGTTCAGGCGGACGATCTAATGGGTCCAGAAGGGAGTGTTAGGTAGGACATCTACCATCTCACATAACCAGTCAAATGGTTCTAAGTAAGGGTTGCCTAGTCCATGTGCCTGATACAGCTCCCTCACACCCTGGAGGTAGTCTAGGTGTACTCTCAGCTCTGCATTCACATCCCTCCTGATGTGACACCGTATGAAACTCAACTAGTCACTCAGCTGACCCATACTACGGATCTCATGACTAGGCTGGACTGGGGCAGGTACAAATGGTACTGCAGGTGCTACAGGTATTACCAGGACTGGGGGTACAACTGGTACAGTACTGGGTCCAGGGATATTACATGGATACATAGCAGGAGTAACGGGCTGCTTAAGAGATTGAACATAAAGATCTAAATCTAATGGCTCTTGGTACGTGTCAGTTATAGGGTTGACCAGGTCTCCGGGTCTGGGGAGGTACAACAACTGTTCTGTCGTGATCCCTAGCAGCTCTGGGTAGTGCTCAACACAGTCATTGGAGCACACTGATGAATCGCCAGGGCTGGCATCTCCCATTACCTATTCCTCTGGGTCCTCGTCCTTCGTGAGATCAATTACTATTGGATCCCAAGTGTTGACTGACGACTCAGGTTTAGTATCCCAATCCATGGTAATCCCCATCTTGATTCCTGAAAATAGGTGTTAATTCTCAACATCTAAGGGATACTTAAGTAGAGCGTTTTATCTTATGCCAGAACCTCCACTCTGATACCAAAAATGTCACACCTTACTATTATATTGACTTAGGTTCCTTCCAAAATCATTTTAGACCACATTGGATGGTATTGGGCTCACTTTTTTCTATAAAAACGCTAATTTTCGGATTTTTACTGTTCATCGGGTAAAAATTCAGTTTTTCTGGCCCAATTTCAAAAATTCATAACTTATTCTACAAAAATCCAATTGGGGTGGTTCAAAATTCTACATAAAGCTCTTTAAGTTCTATTTCAAGGAAAAATAATCTCATTGTCCAATTCAGTATGAGAAAGCGTCAGAAGCAACACTGTCCATTTGCCAAAAACCCAGATTCCCAGATTCTGACCATTAACTTTGAAAAATCATTATAAATCGTATACTGGGGCCATTTTTAACGTATTAACTATCAAATTGAAGCTCAGGATGTTATCTTTCATCATGCCAAATTTCATGATTAAACGCATTTAGGAGCATAATCAAAAGGTCACGTGAACCAGTCAGTGTCAGTGTGCTTCTAGCACTGTTAGTTTAATATTTACATAACCAAATGAGCTCACGAATTTTTATGGCTAAACCCCACAAATTAGCCTTCAATCTGCAGCTTTCTCTTAGAGGATTCAGGCCCTAAAATGTTACATTATTTTTGGGGGATGAGATTTTTGAAAATCCCAGTAGCAATTTAACCAACTATAGCACCAAGCAAGCATCATTATTATGCATGATCATATTAGCTACTATTAGTGAACTAACATGCTTATCATTTGGCAAACTCAAACATGCAAAGGCCAAAGCATGATACTATAAAGAGTAGCCACATAACAATCAAGAAAGCTCAACCACAATAATAGTAATTAACCATACAATAATCAACAATGCTAGTTAGTGGTAGTAGCTAGGTTTAACTTACTACCTTGCTCCAAAAGTCTTAGCTTTTCTTCCTTCTCCTCTTTCCCTTGACAAATACCAAACCCTAACCATATAATCCATCAACAAAGGCAATTATCCAACCATGAAAAAGCAAGAACATATGTAACACCTTATGTTTATACCAAATAACTTATCTTGTGAAAGCATTTGGAATCACTTATGAAGGCTACAAATGATGAAAAATTAAGTTTGAAAATTTTCATTTACGGGTTACTATTCATTGTCACCTTAAAATGTGACAAACTTCGAAAATTCATAACTAATTGTAGAAAAATTGAAATTGAGTGATTCCAAGTTCTACGAAAAGCTCTTTAGATAAAATTTTGAGAAAAAATAGTTCCTAGACTGATTTCCTTGGAATTCGAGCCCAATTTTCTTTGAAAAAGTTACTGTTCATTTGGTCATTTTCGGATTTTACTTGATTTTTGCCTAACTTTGGAAAGGCAAAACTTTCTGCTCGGTTATCAGAATCAAGCGAACTACCCCTCTTTTTAAAGAGAAAAATAAGATCTCTTTGCTTGCCAAATTTCAAAACCTAACTCACTCGTTTACTCAAATAGTCAATGGTCAAACTCTGATCCCTTTTAGTTGACTTTTTACCCCCTTTTGAAAGGGTAACTTAACTTAATTGACCACTCAACATCATAGCATACTTTGCTTAGCTATATTAGCTATTTCTAATCATGCTTGGACCATTCTACTCATGCTTGTATACCTCTAGCCTTAATCATACTATTGGAAACATAAAGCATGCTTCATATTACATTCCTCCAAAATAGAAAGGTTCAAAGCCATATAAAGTTACTATGGCTTACTACCTCTTCAAGTAAGAGCCAACTCCTTTCGTTTGCCCTTGGATGTTGAAGGCCCTAGGGTTTGTTTAAACATTGGGGTAAGATTCTTGGGGAATCTTAGTAGCAATTGCATACATTATCAAGGTCACACAATACATTGTAAATCAAGCTACATGCATGCATACTTTAACTTTATGTTCATGCTATGGCAAGGACATATCATCATAAACATTCATGGCACTCAACATAGCATAAGCCAAGGCATAATTTGCATGGAGGCAACATCATATAACATAACATTCTCATCCACCTCATAGCATAACAGATTAGCAAAACACATAGCCATAATCATACAAAGTAAGGTAACACTCTAATATAATGAATTGTAAAAGCTACCTTGAATGCTTTCCTTCCTTTTGAACTCTTTCTTCTTGACTAGATCTTTGCCCCTTTGTTATGTATAGCCTATTAGGCAATCAATGACACAACATTAAGTATCATTGCAACTTCACAACTTAACATAACCCTTTAAACTCCTTTTTCTTGATTTTTAGGGTTTATTTTTCTAGCTTTGATTCTTGAACTTTCTTGGGCCTTTCCTACATAATTTTTCATGTATAATCCATTTATCATATTAGTTTTATGAAAATCTAATCCCTTCCCATTGACTTAGGAAAATGACTTTCTACCATAATTTTTCATGTATAATCCATTTTTCATGTATATATTTGTAGGGAAAAGGATTTCCAACCAAACTAACATGTAACCACTTAATCTTTAACCTTGCTTAATCTTCATCTAAACCATTCCCTATCATTTTGATAAAATTTGGGCAGCACTTCCCCTTAGGAAAATGACTTTCTACCATCATTAAAATAGCCTAAAACTAACATACCATCATTATAACTTGAAATGGAAGAGTTTTAGAAGCTTACCTTGCTTCTAGATGACTTTCTCTCACTAGAATTCTCCTCTTTCTCTCTCTACACGAAAAATTGCAAGAGGTTTCCTACTTGAAAGGTCTTGCATGAAATGAACATGTGAGGGGGTATTTATAGGCTTCATATTTCACTAATTCCACATATGCCCTTCTTGCATAAGACTTAATCTTAGCCCTCCAATTTTTACCTCTTTCCACATGTACAAATCTTAGGCTAGGTAGCTTAATATGTTGACACTTGGATGATGAGTCATTAGGGCTTATGTCATCTCTTCTTATCCATCAAGATTAATTAGGCTCTAATCAAGGTTTACTCTCTTAATCCCTTGATTAACTTGGCTAATCAACCTTCTAGAAACTTTTGACTTTTCAAAAGTAGATGGTTGAATCCTAGCCATCCAATGAACCATGTTTGCCATATGTCACAATCCTACGGAAGATGACTTAACCCTAATCATCTTACTTAAACCTAATTAGGTTTTAACCTATCCTGATTTATTATTTTCTTTTTCTTTTCTTTTTTCTTTTCTTGGCCAATTTAGGCGTGACATGTGTCCTTGTCCATCTGTAAGAAATTTTATCACCCCTGTTGTCCAGACAGTCCACTGAGTCTTAATATAGTACTGGTTTATTTTATCTGATAGCTGAAAAATTCTAGTTTCTCAAAATTCTTATATCAACTCACCATTAATTATGTCTCAGTAAAGGGAACTTCTCTGATTAATTTCATAATTTTTCTCCCTCTATAACTCCTTAAATTGTCGTTCCTGTAAAAACAGACAATCTACCGATATTAATTTAGCTTTAAATTCAATTCAAGCTAACCTCCTCATCATTTAGGGTTGGAAATAATTTTATAAATTTCCATAATTCCTAAATAAATTTCCTTTAAATTTTCATAATTTTTTGAGATCTCTAAATATTTTTAATAATTAATATTGGCTAATTTTCCTTAATTTAGCCAGAATATTAATAATTAAAATAATTTTTAATAAATTATTTTCAACCTGTATTTACTTTCTAGACCTCAAATACCATTCTACGGCATTAATTCTATTTTCCATGATTTACTGGAAATTTTTAGGATTTCCAGACACTAATTACGATAATACCCTTTGTAGACCAATCATTTTAAAAATGACAATTTGGTCCTTTTTCAGTTCTCACTTCAATTGTTATGCTGTTTATCTATCTTTTATCTCACTTGGCCTTGGTCAGCCCTAAATCTTTCATTAATCATACTAAAGATATCAGGGTATGACATATTTTCCTATTTCTAGGTTAGAAATTTTGGGATGTTATAACATACATCAAAATGATTTTTGAACCATAAAGTTCCCTCCTTTGCTGACTATTTTTGAACTTGGTTCTCTTTAACTCTAAAAATCACTCCTTGACTCAACTCTACATGGTTTTTCATGTAGATTTCAAATATATGCTTAGATCTAGGAAAATAAAATGGCCTCCTTCAGTTTCCCTTTGACCGAACCACAAGGAATCATGAACCAAAAATCACAACTTTGCTTTAAAGCTTCCAACACTTGTTCCTTTTAGTCTACCCTACACCATTCCTCATTTTAAGCATCATGGAAGCCTTAAAACAATGAAAACCTCATCCTAGGGTTCACTTCCTCACTTGGCCGAAATGGAAGCTCAAGAAAACAACCATGAAAAATGCTTTAAAATAACTTAAACTCACTTGCAAACACTAGGATCTAGCTTGTGTTGTTGTGTCTTAGCAAGTGTGATGATCAAAACTTCTTTCCCCTTTTTATTAATCAGTTAGGTCCATATTAAGAGAGGGAGGAGACAGATTTTTAACCATAAAAGAGAAAGAAACCAAAGCAAGAACACTTCTAGGACCAAGATCTAACCTTGAAACCTTGCTTGGATGATCAAAGGTGCTTGCTTCTTCTTGTTTTTCTCTCAAACTCTCTCTTTTTCTCTTATTTTCTCCATTGGATGAAATGAGCATCTGAAAATGGGGAGAGAAGAGCTTGATTAATGCTTCAAAATATCCCAACTACTTTCTTTAATGATAGTCCAAGTGTCATTACCCTACTAAGTCTTGATTCCTCTTTCCTAATTAACATAATTCCAAATGAAATTAATTACTAAAGTCAAGATCCTCTCCATTTATGGAATGACACTTGGCTAATTCAAATCTTCTCCTTCAAGAGCTTGACACATGGCTCAATAGGATCCCTTGGATTTGCAAGACACCAATCTTGCTTTATCAGTATACTTTAGGCTGTTGAGTTTAATTTCTTTTCTATAATTACAGTAGCTTAGCCTCTGTAATTATTTTTTGTCAGATCCTTAATTTATTCTCCTCATTATTAGCTTCCCAAATTGCCCTCTTTGTCTCAAAATTAATTTCCTAATATTTAAATAAAAAGGAAAATTTCCTTCTCTTTAGGGATTTTTCCACTCTTTATCATTATTTGGAAAAATCTTGGATACTTGAGGGTCTTCATTTAATTCCATAATTCCTTGAGATCTCATAGGAATTTCCTTGGAATTTTATTCCCCTTAAAAATATTTATTTGGAATTTTCCAAATAAAATCCCTTAATTAGCCTAAATCACCCTTTAATTCTCTCATAATTTCTCTAAGGGTAATTTGGTCATAAAACCAACTTTATAATTTCATATAACTCTCAAAAGATATTATCCTCATTTTTCCTTAATTTGCCAAGGCTCGGAAATATTTTTCCTTATTTACATTTGACCAATTTTCCTTAATTAGTCAATTTCCTATAATTGGCTTGGAAAATTACTGTAATTATTTTCCACCAAAATCCTTTGACTTTTCCTTATCATTTTTAATCCTCAATAATTTGAGAATATTTCTTATCTCTAATTATCATAATGCTGGATGTGACAGCTAGGGATCACGACAGAACAGTTGCTGTACCTCCCTGAAACCAGAGACCTAGTCAACCCTGTAACCGGCTTGTACCAAGAGCCATTAGATTTAGATCTTTATGTTCAATCTCTTAAGCAGCCTGTTACTCCTGCTATGTATCCATGTAATGTCCCTGGACCCAGTACTGTACCAGTTGTACCCCCAGCCTCGGCAATACCTGTAGCACCTACAGTACCATTTGTACCTGCCCCAGCTCAGCCTAGTCATGAGATCCATAGTGTAAGACAACTGAGTGACTGGCTGAGGTTCATAGGGCGTCACATCAGGAGGGATGTGGATGCAAACCTAAGAGTACACCTAGACTATCTCCAGGGTGTGAGGGAGCTGTATCAGGCACACGGACCAAGCAACCCTTACTTAGAACCATTTGACTGGTTATGTGAGATGGTAGATGTCCTACCTAACACTCTATTCTGGACCCATGAGATCGTCCGCCTGAACTACTTGCTGGGAGATGATGTAAAGGACTGGATCTAAAGCCTCGAGAGCTTTGTTATTGTTCACTTTCTGTAGACACTAGGACTGTCCTATCATTAACGTAGGATATATTTTGGTACAGCTAACCCGAGTAGGTTAGGCTGATAATGCTTGGTCGATGGTTGTGTTGATTGCACTTTGACTGGTTAATGCTTAGCTGCTATTTGCTGTATGCTCTTTTTGTGAATGAAATCCAAGCATGATATTTATTTCTTATTCCTTGTTGTACTATCCGGTTAGTTAAGCAATGGTTAGAACTCGACAAAACCTTTCACCAGAGAGACCCCCAGTGCAAGATGTAAGGTTTCCGCCTGATCCATTACAATTGATTCTGGAACGCCTCGAGCAACAGCAGAAAACCATCAAGGACATGAGAGTAGCTCAAGCTCATCAGGAACAAGAAAGGGATGCAGCGATAGCTGCAGCAGTGGCAGCAGCATTAGCGAACCTCGACAGAAGGCAACCAGAAGAAGAGGTCTCTGTAGTACCAGCATCAGAATAGTTGCCAAGGCCGACATTACTAGTAGTAGAACCCGACAGCATTCAACAGTGGATGACCCGATTCTGTAAGCACAACCCGCCGTCATTTGATGGGACATTTGACGTTCAAGTGGCGGAAGAGTGGATTAATCGCCTAGAGAAGATCTTCAAGGTACTGGACTGCTCATCAGAGCAAAAAGCCCATATGGCAATATATAAACTAGAGAAAGATACTGATCGCTGGTGGAAGAACACTGAAATTCTTCTCGATGCTCGAAACATGATGGTGACTTGGGAAGTGTTTCTGGAGTAGTTTTATGAGAAGTACTTTCCGAGATCTATCCAAGATGAGAGAGAAGTGGAATTTCTGACTCTGAAGCAAAGGGATGATAAGCCTTTTGATGAATACTTGTCTAAGTTCATCCGTCTCTCTCATTATTCAAGCTATCTCCAATATAGAGACAATGAGAGGTGGACAACAGAGAAGATGGTTCAAGGACTGAGGCCATCATTGAGGGAGATGATTGCTCCCAGACAATTTGAGCAGTTCAATAAAGCAGTGGAAGCTTACCGAATCACGGAAAGCAGCTTCAACCATCATCTGATGGTCAAGACAACTCCCAGAGCAGAGAAGGGAGGTCAAGGAGGTCAAAGTGTTACCTCGTCCAACGTGAATAAGAAGAGGAAACAACCCTGGAATAACCGTAAGAACAAGAAGGGTGGTAAAGCACCCAAGGGCAAGGAGTGTCCTAAGTGTGGCAAGAATCACGGTGACAGAATGTGCATGGCTGGGCAGAATGTTTGCTACACCTGTGGCAAACCTGGACATTTCTCAAGGGAGTGCCCACAGAACACCGAGCAGGCAAGACCACATACCCAGGGCCGAGTGTTTGCCATCACAAGAGAAGAAGCCTGGCAGTCTCCGGAGATGATCCAAGGTACGATCATGATTAACAATTCTCTGGTGATTGCAATGTTTGATTCGGGTGCTAGTCATTCTTTTATTTCATATGCCTGTGCGGAAAGACTTGGCTTGAGTATAAATACATTACCATATGATATACATGTGTCTACCCCAACGCAGAGTAGGGTAATTACATCTGATGTGTGCCTGAACTGTATGGTTTGTTATGATCACTGTTGCACTGCTATAGATTTGATATGCATGCCTTTCCATGAGATGGATGTGGTGATTGGACTCAATTGGTTGTCATCCCAGAACAAAACCCTAATCTTACCCACGAGGGATTTAGAGTTAAATCTGGAAGTTAGATTAAACTTCATTACGGAAGCCTAAGCGGGCAAATGCTTACGAAAAAGCTGTCAAGGATTCCTCGTTTTCTTCTCAGTGCAAGTCGAAGTTGAGGAAGGGATAGGAGAAATCCCGGTGGTCAGGGAATTTCCAGAAGTGTTTCCGATAGAGATCGCGGGATTACCCCTAGACAGAGAAGTAGAATTCACAATTGACATAGTACTTGGAGCAGGACCAATCTCTAAGGCCCCTTATAGAATGGCTCCCAATAAAATGACAGAACTTAAAAAGCAGAAGAGGAGTTACTTGAAAAGGGTTTTATTAGGCCGAGTGTATCGTCATAGGGTGCTCCAGTGTTGTTTGCCAAGAAAAAGGATGGTAGTCTAAGGCTGTGCAGAGACTACAGGGAGTTGAACAAAGTCACAGTTAAGAACAAGTATCCGCTCCCTAGGATAGATGATCTGTTAAACCAGTTGGTTGAAGCCAGTATATTCTCTAAGATTGATCTAAGATCTGGCTGCCACCAACTCAAGATTAAGTCTGAAGATGTCCCTAAAACTGCGTTTAGAACTCGATATGGGCACTATGAATTCTTAGTGATGCCGTTTGGATTGACGAACGCACCTGCGATATTCATGGACTACATGAATAGGATTTTTCATCCTTACTTGGATCAATTTGTGGTCGTATTCATTGATGACATATTAGTGTACTCCAAGTCTCCAGAAGAGCATGAGGAGCATTTGAGGATTGTCCTAAATACCCTGAAAGAGAAACAGCTGGTGGCTAAACTTAGTAAGTGTGAGTTTTGGCTCCAGGAAGTCTTATTTCTCGGCCATGTGATTTCCCAAGGGGGAGTGGCTGTCGACCCCAGTAAGATTGAGGCAGTACTTATCTGGGAGAGACCCAAGACGGTGACTGAGATCAGAAGTTTCCTCGGACTAGCAGGGTATTACAGAAGATTCATCTAGGACTTTTCTCGAATTGCTCTCCCACTGACCAAGTTAACCAGGAAGAACTAGCCGTTCTTGTGATACAATAAGAGTGAGGCTAATTTTCAGGAGCTGAAGAGGAAGCTCACTTTTACTCCCGTACTTATACTTCTCGATCCTTCATAACTGTATGTGGTTTATACAGATGCTAGCAAGCAGGGACTGGGATGTGTACTTATGCAGCAAGGATGGGTAGTAGCTTACGCCTCACGCTAGTTGAAATCTCACGAGGCGAATTACCCGACCCACAACCTAGAATTGGCAGCGATAGTTTATGCACTGAAGATATGGAGACACTATCTATATAGAGCAACCGTAGAATTGTTTTGTGACCACAAAAGCCTCAAGTACCTCTATGACTAGAAAGAGTTGAATATGAGACAACGAAGGTGGATGGACTTACTCAAAGATTATGATTTTCAAATGAAGTACCATCCAGGCAAAGCAAATGTGGTTGCGGATGCCTTAAGCAGAAAGACAGTGCAGGTAGCATCACTGATGATCAGAGAGCAGAAGCTAGTAGAGGATTTCAGAGATTGGGGTCCTCTATATCAGATGCAGTTAGTAGAAGGAAATAGAGGTATAACCCAGTTTACAGCCCTGCTCAAGGATCAAATCAGAGAAGCACAATCACAAGACTGGCTAGCGAAAATTCTCAAAGAGAAGCTGACTAGAAGCGAGAATAAGAACTTTGAAATTTCTGAAGAGGGGATACTGAAGTTTAAAGGAAGAACCTATGTTCCCTAAGTGTCTGATCTCAGAAAAGAGATACTGGCAGAAGCCCATAAGAGCAAATATACTCTTCACCCAGGAATGACAAAGATGTATTATGATGTTAAAGAACTCTTCTGGTAGCCTGGAATAAAGAAGGATATCACAGAATATGTGACAAAGTGTCTTACCTACCAGAAGGTGAAGGTAGAACACCAGAAGCCTGCAGGAGAGTTATAACCCCTGGATATCCCTGAGTGGAAATGGGACAATATATCCATGGACTTTATAGTGGGGTTACCGATGCCAGCGGCTAAACATGATACAATATGGGTAATAATAGACCGTCTGACTAAGTCCACACATTTTCTCAGTATGAATGTAAAGGATTCTCCAAAGAAGTTAGCGAGACTTTACATCAAGGAGATTGTTAGGCTCATGGTGTTCCAAGCAGTATTGTTTCGGACCCAGACCCAAGATTTACTTCGAAGTTTTGGAGGTCCTTACAGAAAGAGATGGACACCACTCTCAGATTCAGCACAGCCTACCACCCCCAGACAGGTGGGCAGACGGAAAGAACAATTCAGACATTAGAGGATATGTTACGTGCTTGCGTATTGGATTTTGGCAGTAATTAGGATACGTCTTTACCGTTAATTGAATTTGCCTACAATAACAGTTTCCATTCAAGTATTCGAATGGCACCTTACGAGGTACTGTATGGGAGAAAGTGCAGATCTCCCTTACGTTGGACAGAGCTTAGTGAGAGAAGTTCTCTTGGTCCTAACATGGTGGATCAGACTTCCCGACAGATAAAGGCTATTCAGCAAAGGCTTCTAACGGCTCAAAGTAGACAGAAGAGTTATGCAGATACGAGAAGGAGATCGCTAGAATTTGATGTTGGTGATCACGTTTTCCTCAAAGTGTCGCCAACAACGGGAGTCGGTCGATCTCTAAAGACTAAGAAGCTCATTCTAAAGTATGTTGGACCATTTCAGATCCTATTTAAAGCTGGACCAGTGGCCTACAAGTTGGCTCTTCCCCCAAAATTAAGTCAGATTCATGATGTTTTCCATGTCTCCCAACTGAAGAAGTACCATCCAGATCCCACGCATGTCATAAGCTATGATGACATTGCGCTTTGGGATAATCTATCTTTTGAGGTTAGACCAGAACGAATCATTGATCAGAAGGCCAAGCAGTTGAGGAACAAGGAGATTCCCCTGGTCAAAGTGGTCTGGAAAGGTCTTTCCTCTGAAGAAGCCACATAGGAGATGGAAACTGAGATGAAGGAAAAGTACCCTAAGCCTTTCCATTAAGGTATGCTTTAAATTTCGAGGACGAAATTTATTTGGGGGGGAGAAATGTCACATCCAGCATTATGGTAATTAGAGATAAGAAATATTCTCAAATTATTGAGGATTAAAAATGATAAGGAAAAGTCAAAGGATTTTGGTGGAAAATAATTACAGTAATTTTCCAAGCCAATTACAGGAAATTGACTAATTAAGGAAAAGGGAAAATCCCATATAAATACCTATTGAAATCTAAAATTCCAAATAAGTCACTCTAACTTCACAAAAGACAAACAAGCCTATCGGTATTAAATTGGAATTTGCAAATTTTGACAAATTACCTCCATGCCCTTTTTCTCATTTCCTTATCCTCTCTCTCTTCGTCGTCTTTTTTACGGCAGAGACACAGCTTGTATGGGAAATTAATGCCGTGGCTACATCATTCTTTCACTGGGTTTTGTTAGACATTAGAGACACAGTTGAAATATTTTAGGATAGAGAAGAGAGATCGCCATTGATTTTGGGAGCACACCATTATACAACGGATCCTCTTCTTCTTCAAATAGCGGCCATTGTGAAACTTTGTTGCTTATATTTATGAATCAAAAGAAGCCATGGGAACCAAAATATAACAACTATGAGTCATCTTCTTGAGAGAAAGAGAGAAGACACGGCTAGATCTTCTTTTTCCTCAGTCATAGTAGCACTAAATATAGTTACTGTCATAGAACATTCTGGTTTTTGGTAAATATCATTAGTGCAGTTGTCAAACCCATTATAAATGTTGTCAATCACATTATTTTATAATAGATTGACTTTTGTAGTCTGAATGACAAGAAAATATTATAGATATTAGTTTAATCTTAATGCTACCTTGTCATTTGAATATATTTAATGTAACTTCTGTCAGAGGCTTGTTGTTTTTCGTAAATATTGTCATTTTAGTAGTCAATTCCATTACACATGTAGTAAATTATGAAAGTTATTGATATTATGTTTATTATGATGTTTTTCTAGTGTACTTGTATACTACCTTGTCAATACATTTTGACCCTCGTTTAATTCCCCAAAAGGCTAGACTTAAAACAGGTTAAAAATTGCTATGCATGTAGTAATTTTCATTATGCAAGTTATCATTCCCATTACATGTTTAATAAAGTTTCTGCAAATGAACTAAAATTGGATTGCAAATAATCAAGTTACAAGTCGCTTGATGGAAATGATAACTTGCATTATGCAAGTTGTCATTTTCGTTACTTGTTTTGTAAAATAATATGTAAATGACTTAAAACAGGTTGCACAAAAGCATTATGAGACTTTTAACTTGATTATTTGCAATCCAATTTTAGTTCATTTGCAAACAACTTTATTAAATATGTAATGGGAATGATAACTTGCATAATGAAAATTACTACATGCATAGCAATTTTTGCAACCTGTTTTAAGCCTAGCCTTTGGGGGAATTAAACGAGGGTCAAAATGTATTGACAATGTATTATACAAGTACACTAGAAAAACATCATAATAAACATAATATCAATAACTTTCATAATTTATTACATGTGTAATGGAATTGACCACTAAAATGACAATATTTACGAAAAAACAACAAGCCTCTGACAGAAGTTACATTAAATATATTCAAATGACAAGGTAGCATTAAGATTAAACTAATATCTATAATATTTTCTTGTCATTCAGACTATAAAAGTCAATCTATTATAAAATAATGTGATTGACAACATTTATAATGGGTTTGACAACTGCACTAATGATATTTACCAAAAACCAGAATGTTCTATGACAGTAACTATATTTAGTGCTACCATGACTGAGGAAAAAGAAGATCTAGCCATGTCTTCTCTCTCTCTCTCAAGAAGATGACTCATAGTTGTTATATTTTGGTTCCCATGGTTTCTTTTGATTCATAAATATAAACAACAAAGTTTCGCAATGGCCGCTATTTAAAGAAGAAGAGGATCCGTTGTATAATGGTGTGCTCCCAAAATCAATGGCAATCTCTCTTCTCTATTCTAAAATATTTCAACTGCGTCTCCAATGTCTAACAAAACCCAGTGAAAGAATGATGCAGCCACGGCATTAATTTCCCATACAAGCTGTGTCTCTGCCGTAAAAAAGACGACGAAGAGAGAGAAGATAAGGAAATGAGAAAAAGGGCATGGAGGTAATTTGTCAAAATTTGCAAATTCCGATTTAATACCTGTAGGCTTGTTTGTCTTTTGTGAAGTTAGAGTGACTTATTTGGGATTTTAGAATTCAATAGGTATTTATATGGGATTTTCCCTAAGGAAAATTGGTCAAATGTAAGTAAGGAAAAATATTTTCGAGCCTTGGAAAATTAAGAAAAAATAGGGATAATATCCTTTGAGGGTTATATGAAATTATAAAGTTGGTTTTATGACCAAATTACCCTTAGAGAAATTATGAGAGAATTAAAGGGTGATTTGGGCTAATTAAGGGATTTTATTTGGAAAATTCCAAATAAATAAATTAAGAGGAATAAAATTCCAAGAAAATTCCTACGAGATCTTAAGGAATTTAAAGAATTATGGAATTAAATGAAGACCCTCAAGTGTCCAAGATTTTTCCAAATAAATGTGAAAAGTGGAAAAATCCCTAAAGGGAAGGAAATTAATTTTCCTTTATATTTAATTATTAGGAACTTAATTTTGAGACAAAGAGGGCAATTTGGGAAGATAATAATGAGAAGAATAAATTAAGGATCTGATAAAAAATAATTACAGAGGCTAAGCCGCTGTAATTATAAAAAAGAAGAAGTTAAACTCAGAGCCTAAAGTATACTGATAAAGCAAGATTGGTGTCTTGCAAACCCAAGGGATCCTATTAAGCCATGTGTCAAGCTCTTGAAGGAGAAGATTTGAATTAGCCAAGTGTCATTCCATTAATGGAGAGGATTTTGACTTTAGTAATTAATTTCATTTGGAATTTTGTTAATTATGAAAGAGGAATCAAGATTTAGTAGGGTAATGACACTTGGACTGTCATTAAAGAAGGTGGTTGGGATATTTTGAAGCATTAATCAAGCTCTTCTCTCCCCCATTTTCAATGTTCAATTTGGCCAAGGAGAAAAAAGGAGAGAAAAGAGAGAGCTTGAGAGAAAACAAGAAGAAAGGGAGCACCTTTAGTCATTCAAGCAATTTTTCAAGGTTAGATCTTAGTTCTAGAGGTGTTCTTACTTTTTTTTCTTTCCTTTCTATGGTTGAAAGTCTATCTCTTCCCTCTCTTTGTGCTGGCCGAACTGATTAATAAAAAGGGGAAAGAAGTTTTGATCATCACACTTGCTAAGACACAACAACACAAGCTAGATCCTAGTGTTTGCAAGTGAGTTTAAGTTGTTTTAAAGCATTTTTCATGGTTATTTTCTTGAGCTTCCATTTTGGCCAAGTGAGGAATTGAACCTTAGGATGAGTTTTTCATTGTTTTAAGGCTTCCATAATGCTTAAAATGAGGAATGGTGTAGGGTAAACTAAAAGGAACAAGTGTTGGAAACTTTAAAGCAAAGTTGTGATTTTTGGTTTAAACCCTCTAGTGGTTCGGTCAAGGTGTGGCTAGAAGAAGCAATTTTATTTTCCTATATCTAAGCATATATTTGAAATCTACATGAAAACCCATGTAGGGTTGACTCAAGGAGTGATTTTTAGGGTTAAAAGAACCAAATCTAAAAATAGCGAACAAAGGAGGGAACTTTATGGTTCAAGAATCATTTTGATGTATGTTCTTACTTTTTCATGGTTGGATAATGATTATGGCTGCCTTTTTTGATGGATTATATGGTTAGGGTTTGATATTTGTCAAGGGAAAGAGGAGAAGGAAGAAAAGCTAAGACTTTTGGAGCAAGGTAGTAAGTTAAACCTAGCTACTACCACTAACTAGCATTATTGATTATTATATGGTTAATTGCTATTATTGTGGTTGAGCTTTCTTGATTGTTATGTGGCTGCTCTATGTAGTATCTTGCTTTGGCCTTTGCATGTTTGATTTTGCCAAATGATAAGCATGTTAGTTCACCAATAGTAGCTAATGTGATCATGCATAATAATGATGCTTGCTTGGTGCTATTGCTACTGGGATTTTCAAAAATCTCATCCCCCAAAAATAATGTAAAATTTTAGGGCCTGAATCCTCCAAGGGAAAGCTACAGATTGAAGGCTAATTTGTGGGGTTTAGCCACAAAAATTCGTGAGCTCATTTTGGTTATGTAAATATTAAACTAACAGTGCTGGAAGCACACTGACACTGACTGGTTCACGTGACTTTTTGATTATGCTCCCAAATGCATTTAATCATGAAATTTGGGATGATGAAAGATAACGTCCTAACCTTCAAATTGATAGCTAACATGTTAAAAATGTCCCAGTATACGATTTATAATGATTTTGCAAAGTTAATGGTCAGAATCTGGGAATCAAGGTTTTTGGCAAATGGACAGTGTTGCTTTTCTCAAAACCCTGACGCTTTCTCATAAGCAATTGGACAATGAGATTATTTTTCCTTGAAATAGGACTTAAATAGCTTTAATTAGAATTATGAATCACCCCAATTGGATTTTGGTAGAATAAGTTATGAATTGTTGAAGTTGGGCCAGAAAAACTAGATTTTTACCCGATGAACAGTAAAAATCCGAAATTTAGCGTTTTTATGGTAAAAAGTCAGCCCAAGACCATCCAATGTGGTCTAAAATGATTTTGAGAGGAACCTAAGTCAATATAATAGTAAGGTGTGATAGTCATCCCCAGAATTAGATTCAGACACAGGCGCAGGTTCTTAGTACGAGGCATACTCTGAACACAACAAACAAAACAACTAAATAAAGACCAACCAACAATAACAAAACTACCCCGAAATAACCAAAATTAACAACTCAGGTAATAGCAATTGGCCATGTAATGATTCATAGGTTTTTAATTTACTAAAAACTTTCAAAATTGAGTAAGGAAATCACTGAAAAACAAAATGCACCATGAATCATTAGATAGCCTAAGAGCTATGTAACTGAAAATGGACAGCAAAAATAAATAACCCAACTAAACACCCAACCCAAGTAACTAAACGAACAAGAGTTAATTGAAAAAGAAAGAAGGAAGAAAAACCGAAAGAAGGAAAAGAGGGGAAACTTACGCAGGATAGGAAGCAGAAAATGAAAGTGAGGGGCACCACAAGCGTGACTACCGAGAAGAGGGCATAGGCGGTGGGGCGGACAGAGGAGAACAAGGAATCGAACACAAGAAAGGGAGGGAAAAGAAGGTATGCGAGGAGAGGGAGAATGGAAGCCACTGGCTAGAAGCTAAAAGAGAGGGGGAGGGGGTGGTTTCTTCAAATGAGGTAACCAAAGGGTATGGAATTGAGGGAGACGGGGGTTAAATGTTGAGGGGAGGTGAAAAGACTAAAATTGAGTTAAGAGAATTGAATGGGTAGGTAGTTACAAAAGGTAAATAGGTAAATTGACACTAAAAAATCAGATTTAAACAAAACGTTATGCGCAGAAACCGGGATTTTATCACGGCAAAGGTATGGTTCGCCGCGGCAAAACCTTCCCGAAACAAGGAAAAGGGGTGAGAAAAGGATCTTTGTAACACCTTATGTTTATACCAAATAACTTATCTTGCGGAAGCATTTGGAATCACTTATGAAGGCTACAAATGATGAAAAATCAAGTTTGAAAATTTTCATTTACGGGTTACTATTCATTGTCACCTTAAAATGTGACAAACTTCGAAAATTCATAACTAATTATAGAAAAATTGAAATTGAGTGATTCCAAGTTCTATGAAAATCTGTTTGGATAAAATTTTGAGGAAAAATAGTTTTTGGACTGATTTCCTTGGAATTTGAGCCCAATTTTCTTTGAAAAAGTTACTGTTTATTTGGTCATTTTCGGATTTTACTTGCTTTTTGCCTAACTTTGGAAAGGCAAAACTTTCTGCTCGATTATCAGAATTAGGCGAACTACCCCTCCTTTTAAAGAGAAAAATAAGATCTCTTTGCTCGCCAAATTTCAAAACCTAACTCACTCGTTTACTCAAATGGTCAATGGTCAAACTTTGATCCCTTTTAGTTAACCTTTTACCCCCTTTTGAAAGGGTAACTTAACTTAATTGACCACTCAACATCATAGCATACCCTGCTTAGCTATATTAGCTATTTCTAATCATGCTTGGACCATTCTACTCATGCTTGTATACCTCTAACCTTAATCATACTATTGGAAACATAAAGCATGCTTCATATTACATTCCTCCAAAATAGAAAGGTTCAAAGCCATATAAAGTTACTATGGCTTACTACCTCTTCAAGTAAGAGCCAACTCCTTTCCTTTGCCCTTGGATGTTGAAGGCCCTAGGGTTTGTTTAAACATTGGGGTAAGATTCTTGGGGAATCTTAGTAGCAATTGCATACATTATCAAGGTCACACAATACATTGTAAATCAAGCTACATGCATGCATACTTTAACTTTATGTTCATGCTATGGCAAGGACATATCATCATAAACATTCATGGCACTCAACATAGCATAAGCCAAGGCATAATTTGCATGGAGGCAACATCATATAACATAACATTCTCATCCACCTCATAGCATAACAGATTAGCAAAACACATAGCCATAATCATACAAAGTAAGGTAACACTCTAATATAATGAATTGCAAAAGCTACCTTGAATGCTTTCCTTCCTTTTGAACTCTTTCCTCTTGACTAGATCTTTACCCCTTTGTTATGTATAGCCTATTAGGCAATCAATGACACAACATTAAGTATCATTGCAACTTCACAACTTAACATAACCCTTTAAACCCCTTTTTCTTGATTTTTAGGGTTTATTTTTCTAGCTTTGATTCTTGAACTTTCTTGGGCCTTTCCTACATAATTTTTCATCTAGAATCCATTTATCATATTAGTTTTATGAAAATCCAATCTCTTCCCATTGACTTAGCTTGGCCAAACCATATATATATTTGTAGGGAAAAGGATTTCCAACCAAACTAACATGTAACCACTTAATCTTTAACGTTGCTTAATCTTCATCTAAACCATTCCCTATCATTTTGATAAAATTTGGGCAGCACTTCCCCTTAGGAAAACGACTTTCTACCATCATTAAAATAACCTAAAACTAACATACCATCATTATAACTTGAAATGGAAGAGTTTTAGAAGCTTACCTTGCTTCCAGATGACTTTCTCTCACTAGAATTTTCCTCTTTCTCTCTCTACACGAAAATTGCAAGAGGTTTCCTACTTGAAAGGTCTTTCATGAAATGAACATGTGAGGGGGTATTTATAGGCTTCATATTTCACTAATTCCACATATGCCCTTCTTGCATAAGACTTAATCTTAGCCCTCCAATTTTTACCTCTTTCCACATGTACAAATCTTAGGCTAGGTAGCTTAATATGTTGATACTTGAATGATGAGTCATTAGGGCTTATGTCATCTCTTCTTATCCATTAAGATTAATTAGGCTCTAATCAAGGTTTACTCTCTTAATCCCTTGATTAACTTGGCTAATCAACCTTCTAGAAACTTTTGACTTTTCAAATGTAGATGGTTGAATCCTAGCCATCCAATGAACCATGTTTGCCACATGTCACAATCCTACGGAAGATGACTTAACCCTAATCATCTTACTTAAACCTAATTAGGTTTTAACCTATCCTGATTTATTATTTTCTTTTTCTTTTTCTTTTTCTTTTCTTTTTTCTTTTCTTGGCCAATTTAGGCATGACATGTGTCCTTGTCCATCTGTAGAAAATTTTATCACCCCTGTTGTCCAGACACTCCACTGAGTCTTAATATAGTACTGGTTTATTTTATCTGATAGCTGAAAAATTCTAGTATCTCAAAATTCTTATATCAGCTCACCATTAATTATGTCTCAGTAAAGGGGTATTTCCTGATTAATTTCATAATTTTTCTCCCTCTATAACTCCTTAAATTGTCATTTCTGTAAAAACAGAAAATCTACCAATATTAATTTAGCTTTAAATTCAATTAAAGCTAACCTCCTCATCATTTAGGGTTGGAAATAATTTTATAAATTTTCATAATTCCTAAATGAATTTCCTTTAATTTTTCATAATTTTCTGAGATCTCTAAGTATTTTTAAAAATTAATATTGGCTAATTTTCCTTAATTTAGCCAGAATATTAATAATTAAAATAATTTTGAATAAATTATTTTCAACCTGTATTTACTTTCTAGACCTCAAATACTATTCTACGGCATTAATTCTATTTTCCATGATTTACAGGAAATTTTTAGGATTTCTGGACACTAATTACGATAATGCCCTTTGTAGACCAATTATTTTAAAAATGACAATTTGGTCCTTTTTCAGTTCTCACTTCAATTGTTATGCTGTTTATCTATCTTTTATCTCACCTGGCCTTGGTCAGCCCTAAATCTTTCATTAATCATACTAAAGATATCAGGGTATGACATATTTCCCTATTTCTAGGTTAGAAATTTTGGGATGTTACAATCTTCGCCGCGGCAAAACATAAGTTTGCCGCGGCGAAAGTATCATAAGAGCAAGACACAGAACTGGGTGAGCTTCGCCGTGGTGAAAGTTCACTGAGAGCTACAAACAAAAACTAGGCAACTTTCGCTGTGGAAAAGGCAGGAGTTAAGACGTCCAAAAACTAACAGAAACAACCAAGCAGCAGAGGAACACAACATAAAAACACAGGGGGTAGCTGGATACTTCAGAAACTTTTTAGATATACAAAATGAGATCAATAGGTACTCAATAAACACAAGATAAGGCAGCACAACACATAAAATTAAGTAGCAAACTTTCTCTATCCATCAAAGACAGATAATGCAACAATTTGCTACGCTATAGCAATTAAGCACACAACGAGAAAAGGCAGATATTCAAAATCAAGAAGGGAATCTTATTGAACAGGCAAATGACTAACTACACTAAAACTATACTACTGATATGGTTTCTTCCCAACATTCAATCAGCATACCAAAGCATAGAACATATCACAAGCAATAATAGGGCAAAGGTAAGTAAATGAGTGAAGGAAAGAAACGACCTGAGAATTAAGGAGGCTTTTGATTCTCATTGTAGAGCTTCAATAGATGGCCATTGACTTTTAGTCTAGCTCCAGTCTCCTCGTGCAAAAGCTCAACCATATCAAAGTTGTGCACTCTTGTGACCGTGTAGGGCTCGTCCCATCTGGTGTTGAAGTTTCCCTGCTTGAAAGTGAGCTGGGCCTTACACAACAATACTCGGTCACCCTCTTTGAAGTGTTTCCGTAAGATTCCCCGGTCATGCATGAACTTTGTTTTCTCCTTATAGAGTCTAGAGTTATCATAAGCTTCAAGTCTAAGCTCCTCCAACTCTTGTAGTTGCAACTTCCTTTCCTTTTCAGCAGACACTATATTCATGTTACACTGCTTAACTGCCCAATAAGCCTTGTGCTCAAGCTCCACTGGTAAATGACAAGCTTTCCCAAAAACCAACTAGTAAGGGGACATGCCAATAGGTGATTTGCATGCCGTCCGGTAAGCCCATAATGCTTCTTCTAAACGTAAACTCCAGTCTTTCTTGGAAGGCCTTACCATCTTCTCCAGTATGTGCTTCACCTCTCTATTAGAAATTTCAGCTTGACCATTGGTTTAAGGGTGGTAGGCAGTAGAGACTTTATGAGTGACACCAAATTTTGAAAACAGGTTATTTACAATCCTATTACAAAAATGTGTACCTCTATCACTCACCGCAGTCTTAGGAATCCCATACCTACAGAAAATGTTTGATTTAAGAAATTTCGAAACAGCTTAGGCATCATCTTTTCTAGAAGGTATCGCTTCTATCCATTTGGACACATAATCTACAGCTAACAAAATATATACAAAACCAAAGGACGAAGGAAAGGGTCCCATAAAATCAATACCCTAAACATCAAAAATTTCACAAAACAATAAAGGCTGTTGAGGCATCTCATGCCTTTTTCCTAACCCTCCAAAACGTTGACATTTGTCACAGGACCAACAAAATGCAAAAGAGTCTTTAAAAAGGGTTGGCTAATAAAATCCCAAATCTAAAATTTTCCTAGATGTTCTCCTTGCACTAAAGTGACCCCACAAACCATGGAATGGCAAGCTAAAATGATGGGCTTGAAATCTTCATTTGGCACACACTTCCTAATAACCTGATCACTACACATTCTCCACAGATGTGGTGCATCCCATATATAGTGTCGGGACTCACTTAGAAGCTTCTGTGCTTGAACTCTATACATAAAAGGAGGGGTGAGTCCAAACATGAGATAATTGGTAATATCAGCATACCAAGGTTCTTTAACAACCACAACATATAAAGCGGAATCAGGAAAAGAATCACAAGTGAGTTCAGAAGAGTCTACTCCCCTTGTGTCCTCTGGTAGCCTACTTAAGTGATCGGCTACTTGATTCACTACCCCAAGCTGATCTTTTATCTCAATATCGAAGTCTTGCAGAAGGAAAGCCCACTGATTGAGCTCAAATTATTCTTATCTTTTTATTACATCATGAAGAGAGCCTTTTGTTGTTCGCCTTAGGGTTCTCAATCAAAAATAAATCCAAGCTATGCAGTATAGTGCAAACTCAGGTCGTTTCACTTTTGGGAGCCTTTATTAATTACCTAAGCTAGACTAAATGCCATGCAATGCAATGAAATGGGGTTTTGGGTTTTTTTAACATTTAAACTAATGGTGCCTAAACTAAATGCAATGAAAACAAACCTAAGATACTATATTTTTGGTGTTTTAAGGTAATAATAATGGAATGGAAATGAATGATAGGAAATCTCTTGAAAATGGTTTTGATGGCAATCATAGTTCACTTAAAATATTGGGAGTTTCAAAATCCATTAGGTTTTCTTAATAAGAACCTCAATAACTCATTGAGTCCAAAGCTTACATTAATGAACTCATTAATGAAAACTTTGTTTAACTTCCCTAATGTGTAATTTTGGAATGATCATGCAATTGACTCAATCTAACACACAATCAACTCAGTACCGAAACATAACCATGCAAGATAGGAGAGAATCATGAGAGTTACAATAAGCATATATGCAACTACATATATTTAAGCACTAAATTCAACATCAATCAATCCAAATTACAAATGTTAATCATTAACCAATGATTACAGAATTAACCTAAGTGTCTAACTAAGACTTTACAACTCCTAGACCTAGAAAATCATAAACACATAGCTAGAAACTAAAGATTAAAACTAAAACTCCCCTTTAAAGCTTGGAAACTCATGCTACTCCACCATCTTCAAGAGTTGGAGAACCCTAGCTCACCATAGCCTTGGAATCAGCTCCAACCAGAGTTAAATCTTCAGCCATAGCAGTCAGGAGATGAAGGAAATGAGGTGGGATGAAGAAAGAGTGTAGGAAATGGAAGGGGAAGAAGATGGAGATGGAGAGGCAAGAGGATGGGAGAATAGAGGTGTTGGAGATGATAGAATGGAGTTCTCCCACGAAAATAGGGTTTCTAAGGGTTTAAAGGGTCCATATGGGTCGGATCATATGATTAGAGGCTCCATTTTCGCGTTCTGATCTGGATATGGCGTTGCTGATACGAGTCTTTCGCAGCGGCGAAGCATTCCTAAGAGGAACTCCACCTAATCTTGTGATTTCGCCGCAGCGAAGATGTAAGTTGGCCATGGCAAACTCTGCCCGAGAGATTACTGGTGAGATTTCAATTTGGCGCCGCGACGAACTGTGTTAGTGCTGATACTCTGATCTTGTGCTGTGTCATCCTTTGATCTTTGATCTTGGCTCCAATTCTCAAGTGTCCTACAATAAAAAAGCAACAATTTGAAGCATCAATTGTCCTAGAAATCAACTGAATACAATTAATAACCAATTATGACAATTTTAACCTCAAAAAGACACTAACTCAAAGCAAGGACTCTTAATCTAAACTAAGCACAATTATCATTAAAAGGAGCCAAAATCTATGATAAATACCCTTAAAATGATATGAAATAACATAGAACAATGGGGTTCAATCAAATCCCCCACACTTAAACCTTTGTACTCCTGGACAAAGGCAAAATAAAACTGAAGCAAGAGAATAGTATTGATACAAATGGGAACCCCTATGAATTCAAAGTAAGAACGCAGTAGTGCCATTAACCCAACTCTTCAAACAAGCAATCATAGCGATCTAAGTCAATGAGAAGGGATTAAAGTAGAGTACAGTCAATGCAATGGGAATGAACAAAAAAAGAAAACACTCAAGATACAAACTGTTTCACTCTACTTACCAAGTTGGGGTAATTTTCTCTCAAATCCACTTAATCAACCACTTTACCATAAGCTTGTTACAATCCTAGTTCTCCACTTCTAATGCATGAATGTAATGATCAAGAGGATTTTTAAGGTTATGATGATTGAAAGGGCTAATTGAAATAAGATGAGGTGAAAAGATATGAAATGATTAAGCACCAAGCATTTTAGAAAAGGTTTCCAACTAACGTTTACTCTAATCTCTTAAAGCACAACTTTGTTCTTCAAACCACCAATGACTGCCTTATTTCAAAATTTTATTATTTTGGTACCATTTATTTTTATCTTTCTTTCTTTGGCTTTTCTTAAACATTTTCTTTTATTTCTTTGCCTTTTTCTATTTCTCTTTTCTCTTCTTTTTTTTTTTGGCAATTCAAAACCCAAGAAGACAAAGCTTAACACATCATGAATGTAATAGTAAAAATGTTGGAAACTTGAATGTATAATGCATGTCTTGGCACTTAAGAAAAGATGAGGGCTCAAATGGTTAGCAATGGAGAAAATCATGTGGGTTTGTATTTGAGATGTAAGGGTTTAGAAAAGAATGCCTCTATCATGCTTATCACATTAATGCAACTAAGTCTTGATTAAGAATTGGAACAAGTTCTAGAAAGTGAAAAATGTAAGTGGGTGCAACTCACTATGAATGAAAATTAGGCTCAAAGAATCTTCCAACAAGGCTAAATCTCAAATGCTCATGCACAAAGATTAATTGTACTCCAGATTAATCACAATACATTAATTCAATCAATATAAAAGCAAGCTTGAAGAATTGTGACCAATGAAACTAAAACAATCAACTTTGAACAGATAGCAATTCTCATGAGTATCAATACAAGTTTAAAAGCATTTACCGAAGTCCAAGAATACACAAATTCAAGTGTACGTTAATTGAAGCAAAAATTTTCAAAAATTTTGACTCAAAATCTTCAAATTGAGTTCAAAAATCAATCAAAATTTTGAAAATTTTTTAGAAAACCAGATTTTTCATTAAGCACAGAAAAATACAACACAATCACTGAACATCAATCCCTCCCCCACACTTGAACTTTGCATTGTCCCCAATGCAAAACTCAAGTGCAACCCTAAACAAGAGAAACCAAAACCAAAAAGGGAGGAAAAGAAAAGAAGAGAAAACAAACTACTTTTACTACTGACTATGTCCCTCCCCCATACTTATCTAACAAAACAAGCAAATAATTCAAAAGATAAGAGTTAAGGAAGGAAAGGGACAACCTTGAGGACAAAATCTCTTCAAACTCTTGTAGGAGAAGTTCTCATCTCGGATGAGAAACATGCATTTCTTCCATGTGCTCACTTCTCCTATATTGATCTTCCTTAGTAGTGGTGGTGCAGTGTACTGCAAGCAAGTAGAACCAACAGCAGTACCACATCCAGAAATAGAAACATGAAGAGGATAAAAATGAAATAAAGAAAGCTTAGAATTTCATCTCTCCAAACAACTATCACAACATAGGAAATCAATAGTACTCCCATCAGTAGGAGTCAAATTTTTATTTAAATTTTTAATATACCCAAGCTCATGCGAAATGGAAGTTGAAGAATCCAACTAACAGTTGTTGGAGTACAGTACATCACTATCACATTCACAAGAGGTAGTGTTTGAAGGGGAAGTGAAGAGAGCCTTTTTAATCGTTTGCTTTGGGGTTCTCACTCAAAATTAAATCCAAGCTATGCAGTATAATGCAAACTCGGGTCGTTTCTCTTTTGGGAGCCTAAATTAATCATCTAAGTTAAACTGAATGCTATGCAAAGTAATGAAAAGGGGTTTTTTTGGGTTTTTAACATTTAATGAAATGTGCCAAAGTTGAATGCAATGAAAACAAATCTAAGATACTATGTTTTTGGAGTTTTTAAAATAATAATGATGTAATGGAAATGAATGATAGGATTTCTCTTGAAAATGGTTTTGATGCAATCATAGTTCACTTAAATATGGGAGTTTCACAAATCATTAGGTTTTCTTAATCAAAACCTCATTAACTCAATGAGTCCAAAGCTTTCATTAATGAACTCATTAATGAAAGCTTTGTTTAGCTTCCCTAATGTGTAAATTTGGAATGATCATGCAATTGGCTTAATGTAACACACAATAAACTCAGAACCCAAACACAACCATGCAAGATAAGAGAGAATAATGATAGTTACAATAAGCATATATGCAACTACATATATTTAAGCTCATATTTCAACATCAATCAATCCAAAATACAAAAGCTAATTAGTAACCACTGATTACAGAATTAATCAAAGCATCTAATAAGACTTTACAACTCCTAAACCTAGGAAATCATAAATGCCTAGCTAAAAACTAAAGATTAAAACTAAAACTGCCCTTTGAAGCTTGGGAACTCATGCTACTCCACCATCTTCAAGAGTTGAATAGCTTAGCTCATCATAGCCTTGGAATCAGCTCCAACCAGAGGTAGATCTTCAGCCATAACAGTAGCAGATGAAGGAAATGAAAATAGATGAAGAAGTAATGCAGGAAAATGAAAGGTGAAGAAGATGGAGATGGAGGATTAGGGTTTCTGTGGGAGACATGAGAGAACATGATGATAGAAACATAGGTGGTGACTGAATAATAAGGGCTGACCTCACTATACTATACCCAAAAATTGCGTGCATGGGCCGGTTCCTAGGGGTGGGTAGGTCAAAATTTTCCGAAATGGTCGGGTCTGAAATTTGTTGATACGAGGGGTTCGCCGCGGCGAACCATGGCAGAGAGCTTTGCTTTGATAGACGATGTTCGCCGCGGCGAAAGCAGAAGTGTGCCGCGGCGAACTGAGGCAGAGGATCCTTTCTTGCTTCTTGTCACATCCAGCATTATGATAATTAGAGATAAGAAATATTCTCAAATTATTGAGGATTAAAAATGATAAGGAAAAGTCAAAGGATTTTGGTGGAAAATAATTACAGTAATTTTCCAAGCCAATTACAGGAAATTGACTAATTAAGGAAAATTGGTCAAATGTAAGTAAGGAAAAATATTTTCAAGCCTTGGAAAATTAAGAAAAAAAAGGGATAATATCCTTTGAGGGTTATATGAAATTATAAAGTTGGTTTTATGACCAAATTACCCTTAGAGAGATTATAAGAGAATTTAAGGGTGATTTGGGCTAATTGAGGGATTTTATTTGGAAAATTCCAAATAAATATTTTAAGAGAAATAAAATTCCAAGAAAATTCCTATGAGATCCCAAGGAATTATAAGGAATTATGGAATTAAATGGAAACCCTCAAGTGTCCAAGATTTTTCCAAATAAATGTGAAAAGTGGAAAAATCCCTAAAGAGAAGGAAATTAATTTTCCTTTTTATTTAAATATTAGGAAATTAATTTTGAGACAAAGAGGGCAATTTGGGAAGATAATAATGAGAAGAATAAATTAAGGATCTGACAGCAAATAATTATAGAGACTAAGTTACTGTAATTATAGAAAAGAAGTTAGACTTAGAGCCTAAAGTATACCGATAAAGCAAGATTGGTGTCTTGCAAATCCAAGGGATCCTATTGAGCCATGTGTCAAGCTCTTGAAGGAGAAGATTTGAATTAGCCAAGTGTCATTCCATGAATGGAGAGGATTTTGACTTTAGTAAATAATTTCATTTGGAATTATGTTAATTAAGAGAGAGGAATCAAGACTTAGTAGGGTAATGACACTTGGATTATCATTAAAGAGGGTGGTTGAGATATTTTGAGCCAATTAATCAGCTCTTCTCTCCCCATTTTCAGATGTTCAAGTCGTGCAAGGGAGAAAATAGGAGAAAAAGAGAGAGTTTGAGAGAAAACAAGAAGAAAGGGAGCACCTTTGGTCATTCAAGCAAGTTGCAAGGTTAGATCTTGGTACTAGAGGTGTTCTTACTTTGTTTTCTTTCATTTTTATGGTTTAAAATCTATCTCTTCCCTCTCTTAATGTGGACCAAACTGATTAATAAAAAGGGGAAAGAAGTTTTGATCATAACACTTGCTAAGACACAACAACACAAGCTAGATCCTAGTGTTGGCAAGTGAGTTTAAGTGATTTTAAAGCATTTTTCATGGTTGTTGTTGTGAGAGTTATTTTTGGCCAAGTGAAGAACTGGACCCTAGGATGAGCTTTTCATTGTTTTAAGGCTTCCATGATGCTTAAAATGAGGAATGGTGTAGGGTAGACTAAAAGAAACAAGTGTTGGAAGCTTAGAAGCAAAGCTGAAAATTTTAGGTCAAAACCTCTAGTGGTTTGGTCAAGGTGTGGCTGGAAGAAGCAAATTTATTTTCATAAATCTAAACTCATTTTTGGAATCTACATGAAAATCCATGTAGGAAAAAGTTAAGGAGTGATTTTAGGGTTAAAGAGAACCAAATCTAAAACTAGTGAACAAAGGAGGGAACTTTATGGTTCAAGAATCATTTTAATGTATGTTCTTGCTTTTTCATGGTTGGATAATGATTCTTTCTGCCATTTTTGTTGGATCACATGGTTAGGATTTGATATTTGCCAAGGGAAAGAGGAGAAGGAAGAAAGGCTAAGACTTTTGGAACAAGGTAGTAAGTTAAACCTAGCTACTACCACTAACTAGCATTGTTGATTATTGTATGGTTAATTACTATTATTGTGGTGGAGCTTTCTTGATTGTTATATGGCTACTCTTTATAGTATCTTGCTTTGGCCTTTGCATGTTTGAGTTTGTCAAATGATAAGCATGTTAGTTCACCAATAGTAGCTAATATGATCATGCATAATAATGATGCTTGCTTGGTGTTATAGTTGGTTAATTTGCTACTGGGATTTTCAAAAATCTCATCCCCCAAAAATAATGTAACATTTTAGGACCTGAATCCTCCAAGAGGAAGCTGCAGATTGAAGGTTGATTTGTGGGGTTTAGCCACAAAATTTCGTTATAATATTTTGGTCATGTACATATTAAAATAACAGTGCTGGAAGCACACTGACCCTGACCGGTTCACATGACTTTTTGATTATGTTCCCAAACGCGTTAAATCATGAAATTTGGTATGATGAAAGATGACATCCAGAGCTTCAAATTTATAGCTAATACGTTAAAAATGGCCCAGTATACGATTTATAATGATTTTTCAAAATTAATGGTCAGAATCTGGACATCAGGGCTTTTGGCAAATGGACAATGTTGTTTTCTCAAAAACCTGATGCTTTCTCATAAAGAATTGGACAATGAGATTATTTTTCCTTGAAAGAGACCTTAAAGAGGTTTAAGTAGAATTTTGAACCACCCAAATTAGAGTTTTGTAGAATAAGTTATGAATTTTTGAAGTTGGGCCAGAAAAACTGGATTTTTACCCGATGAACAGTGAAAATCCGAAAATTAGCGTTTTTATTGTAAAAAGTGAGCCCAAGACCATCCAATTGTCAAAAATGATTTTGAAAGGAATCTAAGTCAATATTATAGTAAGGTGTGACACTTCTTGTGCCTTGAGTTCTTCAATTCTAGCCCCAATCTCTAGTATCCTACAATAAAAAGCAACAAATTGAAGTATCAATTGTCCTAGAAATCAATTGAATACAATTAATAACCAATTATGACAATTTTATCCTCAAAAAGACACTAATTTAAAGTAAGGACTCTTAATCTAAATTAAGCACAATTATCATTAAAAAGGGCCAGAAAATATCACAAAATCATAGATAATGTAATGAAAAGATAATAATATCTTGAGCTCAATCAAATTCCCCCACACTTAGACCTTTGTACTCCTGGACAAAGCTCAAGAATAATTCAAAGAGATACTGGCACAAAGAGAAACACTACCATGCTTAAAGATGAAAGCAGAAGATTAGTAAGAAACTCTCACAAGGTTGACATCAGTAAACAAGGATATGCTAAGAAAATAGAAGATAAGGGGGAAGAAAAGAGAGGGGGGGTCGATGGTGAGATGGAGAAAGAGACAGAGGGAGCCGACAGGAGGGGAAGAAACCCCTGGAGCGCACGCTGAGAGCAGGGAAGCCGAAGAGGGTGATGTTCAAAGTGAGGGGGCCGACGGTTTCGAATGGAAAGCTGAAGCGAAATAATAGGGATCGGCGGATATGAATGACATAGGTTAAATGGGGTTTAAATGAATGGGTAGGGGAAAAGACCGAAAAGGGCTCAGGAGAGAAGGGTGGGTGACTCAGAATGGGGGGCAAAACGGAAAAATCAAGCGAAAAATAGGGAAAAACGAAACCGTCTAGCGCAGAAATGGCAAGTTCACCGTGGCGACAGTACATGTTCGCTGCGGCAAAGACATCCCGAGAGGAACACACAGAGACTGGCGACCTTCGCCGTGGTGAAAGCATGCGTTCGCCGCGGCAAAACATCATCAAGAGCAACATGAGAGAAAACGAACCACTTCGCCACTGCGAAGGCTAGGGTTTGCCGCGGCGAAGAGTGGCAGAGGGCACATAACAGTACAGAAAACACTTAAACATCAGAGAAACATAACACCAAACAACAGATGAAGCTGGATACTTCAAAAACTTTAAAGTGCAACAGAAGAGATCAGAAGGTGCTCAATAAATCCATGATTAAGCAGTATACCACATAAAAACTTTCTCAATTAATCTGAATCATATAATTCATTCCAAGCACCAAATCATCAAGCACAAAACAAGCTAAGATAGAGATCAAAACTTCCAGGGGGTCTTATTGAATTTAAACAATAACTACACTACTTTCCTACTGAAAAGGGTTTCTCCCCCACACTCATCCAACAAACAATGCACAAAACATAGCAAGATCAATAATTAAGCAAAAGCATGTAAATGAGTGAAGGAAAGAAACGACCAGGGAGCTAAGGTGGCTTTTGGTTCTCATGGTAAAGCTTCAATTGATGGCCATTAACTTTAAGCTTTGCTCCAGATTCCTCATTAAGAAGCTCCACCATTCTAAAATTATGCACCTTTGTGACTGTGTAAGGTCCATCCCAACGGGTATTGAACTTTCCTTGCTTAAACGTGAATCTGGCCTTAAACATCAGTACCTTGTCTCCCACCTTGAAATTCATCTGTAGGAGACCCTTATCATGCACAAGTTTTGTCTTCTACTTGTAAAGTCGAGAGTTCTCATAGGCCTCCAATCTTAACTCCTCTAATTCTTGCAGCTGCAACTTCCTCTCTATCCCAGAAGATTTCAAATCCATGTTACATTGTTTGACTGCCCAATATGCTTTATGCTCCAACTCTACTGGTAGGTGGCATGCTTTGCCAAAGACTAAGCGATATGGAGACATTCCAATTAGTGACTTATAGGCAGTTCTATAGGCCCACAATGCTTCCTCTAATCTTAGGCTCCAATCTTTCTTGGATGGTTTGACTATCTTCTCTAGTATCTATTTCACCTCTCAATTGGACACTTCATCTTGGCCATTGGTTTGGGGGTGATATGCAGTGGAGACTTTGTGGGTGACACCAAATTTAGAAAACAAGTTATCTACTACCTTATTACAAAAATGTGTACCTCTATCACTCACCACAGCCCTTGGAATCCCAAACCTATAGAAAATGTTGGACTTAAGAAACTTAGAAACTGCTTAGGCATCATCTTTTCTAGTAGGTACAGCCTCTATCCATTTGGAGACGTAATCAACAGCTAGAAGAATGTATATAAAACCAAAGGACGGAGGAAAGGGACCTATGAAGTCAATTCCCCAAACATAAAAAATTTCACAAAATAGTAAAGGTTGTTGACCATTTCGTGTCTTTTACCTAACCCTCCAAAACGTTGACATTTGTCACAGGACCAACAAAAATCATAAGAATCTTTAAAAAGGGTTGGCCAATAAAAACCAGAATCTAAAATCTTCCTAGATGTTCTCCTTGCACTGAAATGACCACCACAAACCATGGAATGGCAAGCTGCTATGATAGATGCAAACTCTTCACTAGGCACACACTTTCTTATAACCTGGTCACTACATATCCGCCATAGGTGAGGGGCAACCCAAATGTAGTGCCTCGATTCGCTTCGAAGTTTTTGTGCCTGGAATTTACGCATAAAAGGAGGGGTGAGTCCAGTTATAAGATAATTAACAATATGCGCATACCAAGGCTCTTTAACAGCTAAGGCACATAATACTGAATCAGGAAAGGAATCACAGGTGAGTTCAGAAGAGTCTACTCCCCATGTATCATCTGGTAGCCTACTTAAGTGATCGGCTACATGGTTCTCTGCCCCTGCTCGATCCTTTATTTCAATGTCAAATTCCTAGAGAAGTAATGCCTACCTAATCAATCTTGGCTTCGATTGTGGTTTCTTCAGAAGATAGCGAACAGCTGCATGATCAGTAAAAACAGTCACATGAGAGTTTAACAAGTAAGGCCTAAACTTCTCTAAAGCGAAAACAACTGCAAATAGCTCTTTTTCTGTTGTTGTATAGTTGACTTGAGCTACATCCAGTGTTTTCGAAGCACAGGCAATGACTCTTGAGAGCTTCTCCTCCCTCTGGCCTAACATAGCTCCTACAGCAAAATTAGAAGCGTCACATGAAATCTCAAAGGGCAAAGTCCAGTTAAGTGCAACTAGAATAGGAGGAGAAATGAGTTTAGACTTTAAATCATCAAAAGCAACTCTACAAGAATCATCAAAATCAAATTTCACATTTTTTTTGTAAAAGCTTTGAGAGAGGTAAAGCAATCTTGCTAAAATCTTTTATAAACCGCCTATAAAATCCCGCGTGACCCAAGAATGATCTAATATCTTTAACACAAGTAGGATAAGGCAAAGAAGATATAACCTCAATCTTAGCTTTATCAACTTCAATTCCCTTTTTAGAAATCAAATGTCCTAGCACTGTCCCTTCATTGACCATAAAATGACACTTTTCAAAGTTTAAAATCAAATTCTTTTCAATGCATCTTTTTAAAACTTTTTCAAGACTAGCAAGACAATCATCAAAAGAACCACCATAAACAGTAAAATCATCCATAAAGACATCTATACATTCCTCTAAGAAATCACAGAATATAGCCATCATACAACGTTGGAAAGTCCCCAGAGCATTACATAACCCAAAAGGCATCCTACGATAGGCGAAGGTACCAAAAGGGCATGTGAAAGTAGTTTTATCTTGGTCCTCTGGTGCAATAGGTACTTGAAAGTACCCAGAGAAACCATCTAGAAAACAGTAATGAGATTTGCCTGCAAGTCTCTCAAGCATCTGGTCTATGAAAGGAAGAGGGAAATGATCTTTTCGTGTGGCATCATTGAGTTTTCTATAATCTATGCACACACGCCAGGAATTCTGAACTCTTGTAGGAATAAGCTCATCCCTATCATTTCTAACCACAGTAACCCTACTCTTTTTAGGTACTACATGTATCGGACTAACCCACTCACTATTAGATATAGGATAGATGATCCCAGCACTTAGAAGTTTGGTAATTTCCTTCTTAACCACATCAAGAATCAGGGGGTTTAGTCTTCTCTGGGGTTGTCTTACTAGTTTGGAACCTTCACTAAGCAAGATTCTATGTGTGCAAATGACTGGGCTAATCCCCGAAATGTCCGCTAAAGTCCACCCAATAGCCCTCTTATGCTCCCTCAAAACAGTAAGGAGTCTTTCTTCCTCAACCTTAGACAGGGAGTTAGTTATAATGACAGGTAATCGCTCATCAGACTCTAGAAAAGCATACTTCACAGTAGGGGGTAGGGGTTTCAAATCAAGTACAGGTGGTTGCACAATAGAGGGAATCAAATTATGAAGTTCAAGAGAGAACATATTACTCGCCTTTCCTTCAACTAGTGATAGTTTAGATCCCATATGGCTAGCTTTACCATCTCCAACTTTTCCAAGCATTGAACCAACATCAAGTTGATCCATCACAGCAACTGCCTTGGATGAATTCTTCTGCATTCCTAAGTCATCACTGGATAACAAGTCATTCAAATATCTCATGGTATGAAAAGAATCAAAAGTAGACAAGTTAGGAGATGTAAGGGATTGAGAATAATCCTTTAACTCAAGGTGTCTCTGCATCATATGAGCAGGTGGAATCGCTGAAAGTGGACTATCTTCGTTCTCTTTAGTCAAACATGTTCGTTGAGGCGAACCAGCTTCATCAATTGCCACTGCAGTATCAGCCTCCAATATGCTAGAATCACCTGAAACATCAACAGAAAACCTTTCTCCAAGAGAATCATCAATGATAATAGAAGGAATGGAACTCATATGCGAATCAGTAGATGAAACAGTGAATGTTTGTGGAATGGACAGCATGCAATTAACTACTGTACAGTTAAGGCATGTTACATCACCTCCACATGAGCAAGTAGAAGGAAAAGAATAAAGAGATGAAAAAGAAGAAATAGTGTCATCCTCATCAGCAGAATCACTAGAGGAATCATCTTGCAATTCAAACTCAGAACAACCATCATCAATAGCAACATCAATCATATTAACACCCAAAAAAGAATAGTCTTCATAAGGATGCTTCATTGCTTCATACATGTTAAAACAAACCTTATGATCTCCTACTTCCATAGTGATGGTACCTTCTTTCATGCTAATCATAGTGTTAGCAGTCCTCAAGAAAGGTCTACCAAGAATCAGTGTGGTGTCATGAACAAGCTCAGAAGACATGTCAAGTACATAAAAATAGCAGGAAAGACCAAATCCTTAACCTGGACCAAAATATCCTCTATGATGCCTTCCAGATACCTAATAGTCCTATCAGCTAACTGGAGTACTACAGTGGTTGACTTAAGAGTCTTGACTCCTAGTGAAGTGTATACAGACTTAGGCATGACATTAATAGCTGCCCCTAGATCTAACAAAGCTCCCCCTATAGAAACTTTTCCTATAGTGCAAGGGATGGTGAAGGATCCAGGGTCTTGGCATTTCACAGGGATTTGAGGTTTAAACAGGGCAGACACATTTGAGCTCACTTGGACTCTTTCATTTGGTCTAAACTTTCTCTTATGGGTGCACAAGTCTTTAAGGTATTTAGCATAAGCAGGAACTCTCTTAACAAGATCAAGCAAAGGAATATTAACTTCCACTCTACTAAACAAATCAATAATATCTTTTTCATACTTAGTTTCAGTCTTTCTTTTGCTTATCAAGTACGAATTAGGAAAAGGAAGGTCCTTGAGATTTACCTCTTTATCATTCAGCTTATCGGCTCCATACTTACTTGGCTCAGATTCCACAGTTGTCTCCTTGCCATCATGTTCTTTTGAGGCTTCTTTCAGCTTTAGCCTCTTCTCCTTGGAGCTTTCAGAATGCTTCACTTTTGTAGGTGCTTGTGGCAGCTCATCACATAAGATCTCCTCATCTATAACTTCATCCTCTTCTTCTTTGAATTTCACTTGCTTCCCACTCCTAAGGGTAATAGCATTCAAGCCCTTAGGATTGATAACAGTGTTGGAGGGGATTGCGCCACTGCTCCTTGCTTGTTGCTCACTCATGTTGTTGGACAACTGAGTTACATAGGAGTTGATGTTCTCAGATTTAGTCTCCCATTGCTCCATCCTCTTTTCCAAAGCACTAAATCTAGCATCATTCTTGGATGATCTTGTTGAATTAGTGAAGCTAAGGAGTTGAACTGAGTAGCGTTAGCAGTCCTTTCTTCCTTCATTAAGGTCATCATATTTTGTAGGAGTTGATTAGTTTCATCCTTAGGTGGGACAATTAGGGCTTGAGATTGGTTTTGGAACTGGTTTGAAGATGGACCAGCTCCTCCACTCTTCTGAAATCTATTTGGAGGTCTACTATCATCATTCCTCCAGCCCAATCGAGGGTTTGCTTTCCATCCCTCGTTGTAAGTGTTGGAATAGGGGTCCCATTTTTGATTTGGACGGCCTTGGAAGACTGCAGACACTTCCTCATAGCGGCCTGGACAAACACTAGAAATATGCATGACTGATCCACATGTTTCACAACTAGGCGCTGTAATGTCCATAGGAGCGGATGGGCGATGCACACTCATATTCTTTAATTCAGTAGTGATCAAAGACAATTGAGATGTCACTTGGCTTCCCAAAGAATCTACTTTTGATTCCAAAGCGTCCATTCTCCTACTGTGCACCGAAGCAGCTCCCACCTCATGCACTCCTCTAGTATCTCTCACACCATGTTGTTGATGATTCAGGGCCATCTTCTTTATCAAATCCCAAGCCTCCTCAGCAGTGGAGTCTATCAAAGATCCTCCTGATGCAGCATCCAACATACCCTTCTCTTGGTTCTTCAACCCATCATAGAAGTACTGCACCAGTTGTTCATCCGGAATTTGATGATGTGGGCATCTTGAAAGTAGGTCCTGAAATCTATTCCAGTAATCATAAGAGATTCATCATAGTCTTGCTTGGCAGAATAAATCTCCTTCCTCATTGATGAAGTACGAGAAGCCGGAAAGTATTTCTCCAGAAATGCCTTCCTTAAGTTCCCCCAACTGTGGTATGCATCAGCTACATGTCTTGGGAGGCTCATGTACCATTCCCTAGCTTTTCCTTCCAAAGATAGATGAAAAACCTTCCATAGCACTTGGTCCAATGATGCTCCCACAGGCTTCATACTCTGACAAATCATGGAAAGAGATTGCAGATGGAGGTATGGGTCTTCTCCTGTCAAGCCATGAAATTTGGGAAGAGAGTTAATCAATAAACCTTTAATCTCAAAGTTAACTTCAAAATTTGGACAAGCCGTAGTAAAAGGATCAAAATTTACATCAGAAGTTGTGGCTTCTCTAATTGTCCTTCTCCTAGGATTTCCATTATTTTCTCCTACTCTCTCTTGTTCTCCATTGCCTCCATTGCCTCCATTCCTCACTTGGTTGACAATAGGGTTAGGATTAGTTTGGTTTTGTGGTAATTCAGCCATTATCTCTTGGTCAGTAGGCTCACTCTCACTACTGGATAGGCTAGATTCCACAGAAATATTCTCTTGCTCAATCACCAACTCACTTGTCCCCTCAATTCTTTTCTCTCTTCTTATCTCTCTGAGTCTTCTCTCAATCTCAGGGTTATAGGGCACAAGTTTTGTTTTCCGTGGCATGCAAGATAAAAGTCACAAGAGAAAGAGCAAACAAAATTGACTTGCAGCACACAAAGTCAACTAAAAGCATGCAATGTGATGAATGCAAGTGTATGGATAAGTATGCAAATGTATGGGTGAGTATGAGAGTGTATGGGTGAGTATGAGTATGTATGCACAGAAAAAGAAGCAAAAAGTGTAAGTTTCAAAATTTTCCAGAAGGGTTCGCCACGGCGAAAGCAGAGGTTGGCCGCAGCGAAGGTTGACAGAGGCGACCAGATATTTGAGTGTAGGGAGTTGGCCGCGGCGAAAGAGAATGTTTGCCGCGGCGAAGGTATCCTGAGAGGAATCCTTCGGTTTTTCAAAGAGTTAGCCGCGGCGAAAGTTGACAGAATGCTTATCAGATACTGGACTACACTGATGCAACGTGAGATATGCTGAAAATCAAGAAAATCAGTATATTTGTTTGTATTTCCAAACATTTTGATGCTATGCAAGATGAAAACCTATACTATGAACAAATATGCAACTAAACTACCTAAGATGCTACCCAAAAAGATCAAAACTTCAATTGACAATCAAATAGCACAAGCTAACCTAGAGAACCAATTTCTTGGCTCCCCGGCAACGGCGCCACTTGAAGAGAGCCTTTTTAATCGTTCGATTTGGGGTTCTCACTCAAAATTAAATCCAAACTATGCAGTATAATGCAAACTCGGGTCGTTTCTCTTTTGGGAGCCTAAATTAATTATCTAAGTTAAACTGAATGCTATGCAAAGTAATGAAAAGGGGTTTTTTTTTGGGTTTTTAACATTTAATGTAATGTGCCAAAGTTGAATGCAAGAAAACAAATCTAAGATACTATGTTTTTGGATTTTAAAATAATAATGATGTAATGGAAATGAATGATAGGAAATCTCTTGAAAATGGTTTTGATGCAATCATAGTTCACTTAAATATGGGAGTTTCACAAATCATTAGGTTTTCTTAATCAGAACCTCATTAACTCAATGAGTCCAAAGCTTTCATTAATGAACTCATTAATGAAAGCTTTGTTTAGCTTCCCTAATGTGTAAATTTGGAATGATCATGCAATTGGCTTAATGTAACACACAATAAACTCAGAACCCAAACACAATCATGCAAGATAAGAGAGAATAATGATAGTTACAATAAGCATATATGCAACTACATATATTTAAGCTCATATTTCAACATCAATCAATCCAAAATACAAAAGCTAATCAATAACCACTGATTACAGAATTAATCAAAGCATCTAACTAAGACTTTACAACTCCTAAACCTAGGAAATCATAAATGCCTAGCTAAAAACTAAAGATTAAAACTAAAACTCCCCTTTGAAGCTTGGGAACTCATGCTACTCCACCATCTTCAAGAGTTGAATAGCTTAGCTCATCATAGCCTTGGAATCAGCTCCAACCAGAGGTAGATCTTCAGCCATAACAGTAGCAGATGAAGGAAATGAAAATAGATGAAGAAGTAATGCAGGAAAATGAAAGGTGAAGAAAATGGAGATGGAGGATTAGGGTTTCTGTGGGAGAGATGAGAGAACATGATGATAGAAACGTAGGTGGTGGCTGAATAATAAGGGTCTGACCTCACTATACCCAAAATAGGGTTTCTAACCCGAAAATTGCGTGTATGGGTCGGTTCCTTGGGGTGGGTAGGTCAAAATTTCCCGAAATGGTCGGGTCTGAAATTTGCTGATACGAGGGGTTCGCGGTGAACCATGGCAGAGAGCTTTGCTTTGACAGACAATGTTTGCCGTGGCGAAAGCAGAAGTGTGCCGCGGCAAACTGAGGCAGAGGATCCTTTCTTGCTTCTTACGCCTTGAGTTCTTCAATTCTGGCCCCAATCTCTAGTGTCCTACAATAAAAAGCAACAAATTGAAGTATCAATTGTCCTAGAAATCAATTGAATACAATTAATAACCAATTATGACAATTTTATCCTCAAAAAGACACTAATTTAAAGTAAGGACTCTTAATCTAAATTAAGCACAATTATCATTAAAAAGGGCCAGAAAATACCACAAAATCGTAGATAATGTAATGAAAAGATAATAATATCTTGAGCTTAATCAGGAAGAAAAGAAAGAACAAAATGATTTATGCAAACTACTATTTACAGTGCAAGATAAATCAGGAGGTAAATCACAAGACAAAACTTGTTGGAAAGACTTATTGATATTCATGATTTTATCAATTGAAACTTTAAAGCCTTTCTCAACATTATTAAAAGCTACTAACTCAATGGGATTTTTAGAAAGAAAATTTTCAAGGCTATGGTTAAATTCACATTTCTCTACAAGATCATCATCCAAGCATTTCACATCAATATCATGCTTTATATTTGCAACACTTTCAGTACAAGAAGGCGATGCACACACTTTACCAAAGTTCTGCTTTTGCCACTCAACAAGTATATCATTTTTGTTATCAATGCAATCCATGCATATAGTATGAGCATTGCAAGAACAAGATAAAGGTTCATTTAAATCAGAATTAGTTTCACCATCCAATCTAGCACTAGAAAGAGAAGCATGTTCTTTACACAAAGAAGCAGTGACAGTGCAAGCAACATCATCAACTAAACAACTACTATTAGAAGTGTTCAAGTGAGAATTTTCATTTTGAAACATATGAGGGGATTCAACCATGATTTCCTCATCCACCTCATTATCACTCACATCATCAATAACTTCAACAGGAATAGTAGTTATAGCACAAGGGTTAATCTCCTCAAGAAGAGGAGTAATATTACCTGATGTAGGGCATGAGTCCTTGTGAGTTTGTAGATGTTCTTGCTTCATCTCAGCCTCTTGCATGAGTGAATCTAGACACCTTGATTCATCCTTCCTAATCTCAGACTCGATTTGCGCTATATCACGCAAGAACTTGCCTAATGCACTTTGACATTCTTCTAACTCTTCCTCTAATTCCTTAGAGATCCCAGATATCTCTTCCTCTTCAAGTAATCTATGGTAGTATGAGTTCAAGCGACCATACGCTTCCTTTAAAAATCGTATCTGGTCATTCTTACGAATAGTGAGAAATGGGTCAGGTTCATTGAATTGATGTTCATGAGATTGAGTAAGGGGTTGGTGCATGGATTGGGGCGAGGGTTGGTGGTAGCATTCATTTGGTAGAAGAGGTGGTTCAAAGGAGGGATTAGGTAGTGAGAATGGTTCAAGGTGTGAAGTGGAACATGGATGGAATGATGGTAATGGTTCATAAAATGGTTAGTGAGATGGGGAAGTGTATTGGTGGTAGGGTTCATGTGATGGAATGTTTGGCTCATGATATGGATGATGCGAAGGAAAGTGTTCAAAGTGTGGATTGTATGGTGGAGGTGATAAGTCATAATGTTGTCCTAATGATGGATGTTGGTTTGGGTGTGAATGGAATGAAGAGGTATGGTAAGGGGAATGTGGAGGGTCATTCATCCACTCATGGCCATAGTTATGATGAGGATAGGGTGTATCATGTCCTTGATAAGTCCCACCATGTTCTTCATGATCAAAGTGTGCCCGAAGAAGATCCAATTCTTGCTGTATCAAATTAAATCCTTGAGAAAAATCATCACTCATCAGAGTGTTATCGCCTACAAAAGAGGAAGGGTGATCAGATGGATCTAAGTTATTACTAAACCAAGCCATAAGAGAGCAAAATAATCAAATCCTAAAGAGTTTTTAAGAATTTTTTTTTAAATAAGGGACCCTTCGCCGCGGTGAAAAGAAAGGTTTTCCGCAGCAAAGCTATCCAGAAGAGAAAATGCGATCTCGTACAACATGCTACGCCGCGGCAAAACACAAAGTTGGTTGCGGTGAAGGTGTCCCGAAAAGGATACTCACAGAAATCTGACAAGTTGGCCGCGGCGAAACAAGGAGTTGGCCGCAGCGAAATGTCATAGACAGTAAGAAAACCAGAACACAATAACAAAAACACAGAGAATGAAAACAAGAAGAAACTCAAAAATGCAATGAATGCTACGAAGGGTATGAAACTATATGCAAAAATCGAAATCAAAATCAGGATCTCTGTTTGTATATCTCAAAATTTTTATGCAATGCAAAATCTATTATGCACAATGTAAAAATGTAACCTAATAGGCTCACAAAACCTTAATCAACCAAAGTTGACAGTCAACTAGCCTAAGGAACCGACTTAATGGCTCCTCGGCAACGACGCCATTTGAAGAGAGCCTTTTATCGTTCGCCTTGGGGTTATCAATCAAAAATAAATCCAAGCTATGCAGTATAGTGCAAAGTTGTTTCACTTTTGGGAGCCTTTATTAATTACCTAAGCTAGACTAAATGCCATGCAATGCAATGAAATGGGGTTTTGGGTTTTTTTAACATTTAAACTAATGGTGCCTAAACTAAATGCAATGAAAACAAACCTAAGATACTATATTTTTGGTGTTTTAAGGTAATAATAATGGAATGGAAATGAATGATAGGAAATCTCTTGAAAATGGTTTTGATGGCAATCATAGTTCACTTAAAATATTGGGAGTTTCAAAATCCATTAGGTTTTCTTAATAAGAACCTTAATAACTCATTGAGTCCAAAGCTTACATTAATGAACTCATTAATGAAAACTTTGTTTAACTTCCCTAATGTGTAATTTTGGAATGATCATGCAATTGGCTCAATATAACACACAATCAACTCAGTACCGAAACATAACCATGCAAGATAGGAGAGAATCATGAGAGTTACAATAAGCATATATGCAACTACATATATTTAAGCACTAAATTCAACATCAATCAATCCAAATTACAAATGTTAATCATTAACCAATGATTACAGAATTAACCTAAGTGTCTAACTAAGACTTTACAACTCCTAGACCTAGGAAATCATAAACACATAGCTAGAAACTAAAGATTAAAACTAAACTCCCTTTGAAGCTTGGAAACTCATGCTACTCCACCATCTTCAAGAGTTGGAGAACCCTAGCTCACCATAGCCTTGGAATCAGCTCCAACCAGAGTTAAATCTTCAGCCATAGCAGTCAGGAGATGAAGGAAATAAGGTGGGATGAAGAAAGAGTGTAGGAAATGGAAGGGGAAGAAGATGGAGATGGACAGGCAAGAGGATGGGAGAATAGAGGTGTTGGAGATGATAGAATGGAGTTCTCCCCCAAAAATAGGGTTTCTAAGGGTTTAAAAGGTCCATATGGGTCGGATCATATGATTAGAGGCTCCATTTTCGTGTTCTGATCCAAATCTGGCGTTGCTGATATGAGTCTTTTGTCGTGGCGAAGCATTCCCGAGAGGAGCTCCGCCTAATCTTGTGATTTCATCGGGCGAAGATGTAAGTTGGCCGCGGCGAACTCTGCCCGAGAGATTACTGGTGAGATTTCAATTTGGCGCCGCGGCGAACTGTGTTAGTGCTGATACTCTGATCTTGTGCTGTGTCATCCTTTGGTCTTTGATCTTGGCTCCAATTCTCAAGTGTCTTACAATAAAAAGCAACAATTTGAAGCATCAATTGTCCTAGAAATCAAGTGAATACAATTAATAACCAATTATGACAATTTTAACCTCAAAAAGACACTAACTCAAAGCAAGGACTCTTAATCTAAACTAAGCACAATTATCATCAAAAGGAGCCAAAATCTATGATAAATACCCTTAAAATGATATGAAATAACATAGAACAATGGGGTTCAATCACATCATCCATGGTTTTGTTGCATTTTCTGGCTCTTTTGGCTATAATTGAGCTTATTTTAGATCAAGAGTCCTTGCATTGAGTTAGTGTCTTTTTGAGGGTAAAATTGTCATAATTAGTTATTAATTGTATTCAATTAATTTCTAGGACAATTGATGCCTTAAATTGTTGCTTTTTAGTATAGGACACCTGAGATTGGAGCCAAAATTGAAGACTCAAGGCATAAAGAGCAAAAAGAGGAGCCTCTGCCATGGTTCGCCGCGGTGAACATCTGCTTTCAAGAATGAAACTCTCTGCCATGGTTTGCCACGATGAACCCCTCGTATCAGCACATTCAGACCCGACCATTTCGGGAAAATTTGACTTGCCCACTTTCATGAACCGACCCAGACACGTCATATTTGGGTTAAAGACCCTATTTTCGGTATGAAGGAGGTCAGACACGAATATTCAGCCACCATCCACGTTTTTCTCTTCATCTTCTCTCATCTCTCCCACCAGAACCCTAATCCCTCACCTTCCACTGTCATCTTCATCCATGGGCAACACTGAGTCAATTTTAATGGAGATGTTTCTGCACACTATGAGTGGCTAGGCTTCCTCCAGCTCTTGAAGATGGGTGATTGGCATGAGTTCTAAGAGCTTAAAAGGGGAGTTTCAGTTTCATCTTGGTTTAGCTATGTATTTATGAATTCCTAGGTCTATAATTTGTAAATTCTTAGAGAAAGACTTTGATTGATATGTAATCATTAGTTGATGATTCATATTTGTAGTTGGATTGGTTAATGTTGGATTTCATGCTTCAATATATGTAGTTACATTTATGTTCTTTGTAGCTTTCTTGATTCTCTTCATCTTGCATGGTCATGTTTTGATGATGAGTTGATTTTCTGTTGCATTGAACCATTTGCATTAATCATTCTTAATTACACATTAGGGAAGCTTAACAATATTTTCATTAATGAGTTCATTAATGTAAGCATTGGACTCAATGAGTTATTGAGGTTGTTATCAAGAAAACCTAATGAAATTCTAAAACTCCCACATCTTAAGAGAACTATGATTGCCAAGAATCCATTTTCAAGAGGTTTTATCAATTGATTCAGTACTTGATTTCCATCCATTTCATCTTAATCTCCCAAAAATCCAAAAATACATTTACATTCTTTTGCATTTTATCTTAATTACAAGTCTTAATGAAAACCCCCAATCTTTCCCAGCTCAATTTGCATAACCATGGCATTTAGTTAATCGAGGATCATAATTTCGGCTCTACAAGTGAAACGACCCGAGGTTGTGCCTATAGTACAATCCTTGGATAAATTTTGAAATTGGCCCCAACGTGTAAGCAAAGACAGTCAAGGCGATTTTCAAGTGGCGCTGTTGCCGGGGAGCCAAGAAACAGGTTCTCTAGGTTAGCTTCTGTCATTGGATTGTCAATTGAAGTTTTGATCCTTTTAGGTTGCATTTTAGTGAGTTTAGTTGCATATTTGTTCATAGTATAGGTTTCCATCTTGCATAGCATCAAAATTTTTGGAAATACAAACAAATATACTGATTTTCTACACTTTCAGCATTTTTCACTTTGCATCAGTGGCGTCCAGTATCTGATAAGCTTTTTGTGATAGTTTGCCACGACAAACTTTCTAAAAAACTGAAGGATTCCTCTTGGGATACCTTCGTCGCGGCACACTCCCGCTTTCGCATTCAGCTATCTGGTCACCTCTGTCACCTTTCGCCGCGGCCAACCACTACTTTCACCGTGACGAACTATTCTGAAAAGTTTTGAAACTTACACTTTTTGCTTCTTTCTCTGTGCATACATACTCATACTAATCCATACACTTACATCCATCACAACTCATACTTTTATCTGACTTTGTGTGCTGCAAGTCAATTTTGTTGCTCTTTCTCTTGTGATTCTTTTCTTGCATGCCACGAAAAGCAAAACTTGTGCCCTATAACCCTAAGATTGAGAGAAAACTCAGAGAGATAAGAAGAGAGAAAAGAGTTGAGGGGACAAGTGAGTTAGTGGTTGAACAAGAGAACATTTCTGTGGAATCTAGCTTATCTAGTAGTGAGAGTGAGCCTACTGATCAAGAGATAATGGCTGATTTACCACCTAACCACCCTAATCCTAACCCCAATGCCAACCAAGTAAGGAATGGAGGCAATGGAGGGAATGGAGGACAAGAGAGAGTGGGAGAAAATAATGGGAACCCTAGAAGAACAACAATTAGGGAAGCAACCACATCTGATGTCAATTTTGACCCATTTACTGCTGCTTGTCCAAATTTTGAAGTTAATTTTGAAATTAAAGAATTATTGATTAACTCCCTTCCAAAATTTCATGGCTTGACAAGAGAAGACCCATATCTTTATTTGCAATCCCTTTCTATGATCTGCCAGAGTATGAAGCCTGTGGGAGCATCATTAGATCAAGTGCTATGGAAGGTTTTCCACCTATCATTAGAGGGCAAAGCTAGAGAGTGGTATATGAGCCTTCCAAGACACGTAGCTGATGCATATCACAGTTGGGGGAACTTAAAGAAAGCATTCTTGGAGAAATACTTTCCGGCTTCTCATACTTCATCAATAAGGAAGGAGATCTATTCTGCCAAGCAGGACTATGACGAATCTCTCTATGATTATTGGAATAGATTTTAGGACATGCTTTCAAGATGCCCACATCATCAAATTCTGGATGAACAATTGGTGTAGTATTTCTATGATGGGTTGAAGAACCAAGAGAAGGGTATGTTGGATGCTGCATCAGGAGGATCTTTGATAGACTCCACTGCTCAGGAGGCTTGGGATTTGATTAAGAAGATGGCCCTGAATCATCAACAATACGGTGTGAGAGATATTAGAGGAGTACATGAGTTGGGAGCTGCTTCAGTTCACAATAGAAGAATGGACACTTTAGAATTAAAGATAGATTTGTTGGAAAGCATGATGACCTCTCAACTGTCTGTAATCACTGTGGAATTGAAGAATATGAATGTGCATAGACCAGCACCCCCTATGGATATTACTACCCCTAGTCGTGAGACTTGTGGCTCGGTTATGCAAATTTCTAGCATATGTCTAGGCCGTTATGAGGAGGTATCTGCAATCTACCAAGGTCGTCTAAATCAGAAGTGGGACCCTTACTCAAACACTTATAACGAGGGATGGAAGGCAAACCCTCGATTGGGCTGGAGGAATGATGATAGTAGACCTCCAAACAGATTTTAGAAGAGTGGAGGAGCTGGTCCATCTTCAACCTAGTTCCAAAACCAATCTCAAGCCCTAACCGTCCCATCCAAGGATGATACCAACCAACTCCTACACAATATGATGGCTTTAATGAAGGAAGAAGGGGCTGCTAACGCTACTCAGTTCAACTCCTTAGCCTCACTAATTCAACAAGACTCATCCAAGAATGATGCTAGATTTAGTGCTTTGGAAAAGAGGATGGAACAGTGGGAAACTAAGTCTGAGAACATCAACTCCTATGTAACTCAGTTGTCTAACAACATGAGTGAGCAACAAGCAAGGAGCAGTGACGTTATCCCCTCCAACACTGTTATCAATCCTAAGGGCTTGAATGCCATTACCCGTAAGAGTGGGAAGCAAGTGAATTTTAGAAAAGAGGAGGATGAAGTTATAGATGAGAAAATCTTGTGTGATGAGCTGCCACAAGCATCTTCAAAGGTCAAGAATTTTGAGAGCTGCAAGGAGATGAAGCTAAAGCTGAAAGAAGCCCCAAAAGAACATGATAGCAAGGGTAAAGTTGTGGAATCTGAGCCAAGCAATCATGGAGCCTCAAGCAAGGAAGGTAAGGAGGTAAACATCAATGAACTACCTTTCCCTCATGCTTATTTAAAAAATGTTAAAATGGGTAAGGAGAGGCAAGATCATGAGTTGCTTGAGACATTTAGGAAAATAGAAGTGAATATACCCTTGCTTGACCTGATTAAAAAGATTCCTAAGTATGCTAAGGTCTTAAAAGAATTATGTACTCAAAAGAGGAGATTTAAACCTAATGAAAGAGTCCAATTACCCTCTAATGTGTCTGCTTTGTTTAAACCCCAAATTCCTATAAAGTGTCAAGACCCTGGATCTTTCACTATCCCTTTCACTATAGGAAAGGTTACTATAGGGGGAGCCCTGTTAGATCTAGGTGCAACCATTAATGTCATGCCTAAGTCCGTATACACCTCTCTAGGAGTCAAGACTCTTAAGTCTACTACTGTTGTGCTCCAACTAGCTGATAGGACTATTAGGTATCCTGAGGGAATTATTGAAGACATTTTCGTCCAAGTTAAGGGATTGGTGTTTCCTGCGGATTTTTATGTGCTTGACATGTCTTCTGAACTTGTAAATGACATTGCACTCATCCTTGGTCGACCTTTCTTAAGGACTGCTAATACCATGATTAGCATGAAAGAGGGCACCATAACTATGGAGGTGGGTGATAATAAAGTTTCTTTTAACATGTATGAAGCAATGAAACATCCTTATGAGGACTATTCACTTTTGGGGGTTAACATGATAGACATTGCTATTGAGGATGCTTGTTCTGAAGTTGAATTGCAAAATGACTCTTTCTATTCTGATCTTTACACTGATGAATCTATTGATGAGAATGAATCCATTTCTTCCTTTTCATCTCTTTACTCTACACCTTCTACTTGCTTATGTGGTGGTGATGTTACATGCCTTGATTGTACTGTGGTTAATTGCATGCTTTCTATCCTATATACATTTTCTGTTTCCTTCCTTGACTCCAAGTTAGACTGTGATTCCTCTATTGTCAGTGATGATTCCCTTGGGGAAAGGTTTCCTATTGTTGTTTCAGATATAGAGGAAGAAGTCATGGAGAAGAATCCCTCTAAGGCAGTTGCTGTAGATCAACTAGAAGTTGGTTCAATGCTTGGAGAGGAAGTTAAACTACAAGGCTGAGGAAATATCACTGGTTAAAGGAAAAGGGAGTAATCTGTTCTCTCTTGAACTTCATAAATTGATTCCTTCTATTGTGCAACCACCTACAGTTGATTTGAAACCCTTACCACCTACTTTGAGATATGCTTTCCTTGAGTCTAATGAACAACTACCTGTTATAATTGCTAACTCACTGTCTACGAGTGAAGAAGAGAGGCTCTTGTCTGTTTTGAGGGAGCATAGAAGGGCAATAGGTTGGACACTAGCAGATATACTCGGAATTAGTCCTACTGTGTGCACACATAGAATTTTACTAAGTGAGGAATCAAAACCAGTGAGACAACCCCAAAGATGATTAAACCCTCTCATATTGGATGTAGTTAAGAAAGAAATTACCAAATTGTTGAGTGCTCTGATAGTGAGTGGGTCAGTCCGGTGCATGTTGTGCCAAAGAAGAGTGGGGTAACAGTAGTAAGGAATGAAAGGGATGAGTTAATTCCTACAAGGGTTCAAAACTCATGGCGTGTGTGCATAGACTATAGGAGACTTAATGATGCAACACGTAAGGATCACTTTCCTATACCCTTCATTGACCAAATGTTGGAGAGACTAGCTGGTAAATCACATTACTGCTTTTTAGATGGCTTTTCCGGCTATTTTCAGGTACCCATAGCCCCCGACAATCAGGACAAAACCACTTTCACATGCCCCTTTAGTACCTTTGCTTATCAAAGGATGCCATTTGGGTTATGTAACGCTCCAGGCACCTTTCAAAGGTGCATTGATTGAGCTCAAAATATTAGTTTATTTTCATATCATTATCCATGATTTTGTCATACTTTCTGGTCCTTTTTAATGAAAATTGTGCTTAACTGAGATTTATGGTTCTTACTTTAAGTTAGTGTCATTTTGAGGATTAAATTGTCACAATTGGTTGTTAATTGGATTCAATTAACTTCTAGGACAATTGATACTTTAATTTGTTACCTTTTATTGTAGGACACTAAAGATTTGGGGCCAGAATTGAAGAAACCAAGGTAAAAGAAGCAAGAGAAGATCCTCTGCCTAAGTTCGCCGCGGCCAGCATCTCACTTCGCCGCGGCGAAAACCCTTCCGTGAAGACAGGTCTCTGCCATGTTTCGCCGCGGCGAACCTCTCGAAGCAGCAATTCTCAGACCCGACCATTTCGGGAAATTTTGACCTACCCATCCCCATAAACCGACCCATGCACGTAAGTTTCGGGTTAGAAACCCTATTTTGGGTATGATGACAGGGGATGACCATCATTCAGCCACCACCTACGTATCTTTCATCCTCTTCTCTCATTTCCACCTCAAAAACCCTAATCCCATTTCCATTTCTTCCATCTGCTGCTACCATGGCTGAAGAACAATATCTGGTTGGAGTTGATTCAAGAGTTATGACTAGCTAAGCTTCTCAACTCTTGAATATGGTAGAAGAAGCATGAGTTCACAAAGCTTCAAAGGGGAGTTAGCTTCATCTATAAGTTCTAGTTCTTTGTTTATGAATTTCTAGGTCTTAGGATTTGTAAATTTGGGCTGAACTATTTTGATTATGGTTGTAATCAATTCTGGATGATTGTCTTGTGTATTGGATTATTAGTGTTGAATTTGAGCTTCAATACATGTGGTTACATGTATGTTTTTATGCAACTCTTTTGATACTCTCTGTCTTGCATGGTAATGTGTGATTGTTGAGTTAATCTGGGCTTGCATTTAACCAAGTGCATTAATTAATCTTAATACACACACTAAGTGAGCTTAATAGGATCTTATGAAATGGGTACCATTGATTAAGATCCTAGACTTAAAGAGTTCTTTAAGGTGTTTCATTTAGAAAACTTGGTGATTTCTACTCCCATACTTATTTTGAACTATGATTGCTTCAAAGCTATATTCAAGAGATTACATATCATTAATTTCACTTCATTACTACTATCTAGAAAAATCCAAAAACATAGTCACTTAGATTTGAATTAATTGCATTTAGTTTTAGCATTTCATCAATGGATAAAAACACCAAAAACCACCTTTTTCATTACTCTGCATAGCATTAATCTAACTTAGACATCTAATTTAGGCTCCCAAAAGAGAATGACCCGAGTTTGCACTACTGCATAGCTTGGATAATTTTTGAGCGAGAACCTCTAAGCGAACGACAAGAAAAGGCTCTCTTTCATGCATGATGGCGATTTTTAGTGACCTTTTAGAGCACAATATGGAGGTTTTCATGGATGATTTTATGGTTTATAGGGAGGGCTTTGATCAGTGCTTGAATAGCCTAAGGTAGGCTCTAGAGAGATGCATAGCCAAAAATCTTGTTTTGAACTTTGAGAAGTGTCATTTCAAGGTGGGTAGTGGCATACTATTAGGTCACCTCATCTCTAGCAAAGGGATTGAGGTTGATAAGGCTAAAATTGAAGTTATCTCATCTTTTCCTTACCCCACCTGTCTTAAAGATTTGAGATCTTTTCTTGGGCATACAGGGTTTTATAGGTGCTTTATTAAAGATTTTAGTAAAGTTGCTTTGCCCCTTTCCACTCTTCTTTAAAAGGATGTTGAATTTAATTTTGATGAAAAATGTAGACATGCCTTTGATACTCTCAAGTCTATGCTTGTTTCACCTCGTATTTTGACTGCACCCAACTAGAATTTACATTTTGAACTCTCATGTGATGCTTCTAATTGTGCAGTGGGTGCTATGCTTGGCCAAAAGGAGGAGAAGCAATCTAGAGTCATAGCCTATGCCTCTAAGACACTTGACCCAGCTCAAGTCAACTATACCACCACTAAGAAAGAAATGTTTGCCATTGTATTTGCTTTAGATAAGTTTAGACAGTATCTAATCAATTCTTGAGTAGTTGTGTATACAGATCACGTAGCTGTCCGCTATCTACTTAAAAAGCCACAATCTAAACCAAGATTGATCAGATGGGCTTTACTGCTTCAAGAGTTTGACATTGAGATTAAGGATAGACCCGGGGTAGTGAATCAAGTAGCCGATCACCTGAGTAGGCTACCGGAGGACACAAGGGGAATAGATTCTTCTGACTTGACTTGTGACTCTTCTATTGATTCAGCTTTATGTTCTGTGGTTACTATAGAGCTTTGGTACGCTAATATTGTCAATTATCTCATGTCTGGACTCACTCCTCCCTTTATGTCTAGATTTCAGGCACAAAAGCTTCGTAGCGAGTCAAAGTATTACATTTGGGATGCCCCTCATCTGTGGAGGATGTGCAGTGACCAAGTGATACGAAAGTGTGTGCCGGAGGAGGATTTTGAACCTATTATTTCAGCTTACCATTCCATGGTTTGTGGTGGTCATTTTAGTGCAATGAGGACATCTAGGAAGGTCGTAGATTCTGGATTTTATTGGCCCACCCTCTTCAAAGATTCTTTTACATTTTGTAGATCATGTGACAAGTGTCAGCAGTTTGGGGGGTTGGGAAAAAGACATGAGATGCCTCAACAGCCACTTCTGTTTTGTGAGATTTTTGAGGTTAGGGAATTGACTTTATGGTACCCTTTCCTTCTTTCTTTGGTGTTGTATATATTTTATTAGCTGTAGATTATGTATCTAAATGGATTGAAGCTACACCTTGCAGAAAAGATGATGCCCCAACTATTCATAGATTTCTAAAATCACATATTTTCTGTAGGTATGGGATTCCTAGGGCTGTAGTGAGTGATCGGCGAACACATTTTTGTAATAGGATAGTCAATAACCTGTTATCCAAATTTGGTGTCACTCATAAAATCTCTACTATCTATCACCCCCAAACCAATGGTCAAGCTGAAATATCTAATAGGGAAGTGAAGCATATTCTGGAGAAAATGGTTAAACCATCCAAGAAGGACTGGAGCTCATGTTTAGAAGAAGCATTATGCGCTTACCGGACTGCATACAAATCACCCATTGGCATGTCTCTGAAAGAGAGCCTTTCTGTCGTTCGCCTTGGGGTTCTCAATCAAAATTTAATCCAAGCTATGCAGTATAGTGCAAACTCGGGTCGTTTCACTTTTGGGAGCCTTTATTAATTACCTAAGCTAGACTAAATGCCATGCAATGCAATGAAATGGGGTTTTGGGTTTTTAAGACTTAAATGAATGGTGCCTAAACTAAATGCAATGAAAACAACCTAAGATACTATATTTTTGGTGTTTTAAGATAACAATGATGGAATGGAAATGAATGATAGGAAATCTCTTGAAAATGGCTTTGATGGCAATCATAGTTCACTTAAAATATTGGGAGTTTCACAAATCATTAGGTCTTCTTAATAAGAACCTCATTAACTCAATGAGTCCAAAGCTTTCATTAATGAACTCATTAATGAAAGCTTTGTTTAGCTTCCCTAATGTGTAAATTTGGAATGATCATGTAATTGGCTTAATGTAACACACAATCAACTCAGTACCCAAACACAACCATGCAAGATAGGAGAGAATAATAAGAGTTACAATAAGCATATATGCAACCACATATATTTAAGCACAAAGTTCAACATCAATCAATCCAAATTACAAATGTAATCATTAACCAATAATTACAGTATCAGTCCCAAGTTCCTAACTAAGAAATTACAACTCCTAGACCTAGAAAGCCATAAATCATAGCTAAAAATTGCAAACTGAAACTAAACTCCCCTTTGAAGCTTAGGAACTCAAGCTACACCACCATTCTTCAAGAGTTGATAAACCCTAGCCCTCCATAGCTTCAAGAAAAGCTCCGATTGAAGTGAATCCGTCGGCCATGGTAGCTGGGAGTGGAAGGAATTGAGATGGAGTGAATGAAAGATGAAGGAAATGGATGGGGAAGAAGATGGAGATGGAGAGGCAAGAGGATGGGAGAATAGAGGTGTTGGAGATGATAGAATGGAGTGATAGGTCGAAAATAGGGTTTCTAAGGGCTTTTAGGGTCAATTTGGGTCGGATCATATGAGTAGAGGGTCCATTTTTGCGTTCTGGATCCGAATCTGACGTTACTGATACGAAGAGGTTCGCCGCGGCGAACTCAAAAGTTGGCCGCAGCGAACTATTCCAGAGAGGTATTCTAGTGAGATTTTGAAACTTGGCCCCGGCGAACTATTCCAGAATAGCCACTGATGCACATTTTCAGACTTTTTGCCACAGCACAGCATTTTCTTGGAAACTCTCATGTTGTGTAATGCTTTGGTCTTCAATCTTGGCTCTAATTCTCAAGTGTCCTACAATAAAAGCAACAATTTGAAGTATCAATTGTCCTAGAAATCAATTGAATACAATTAATAACCAATTATGACAATTTTACCCTCAAAAGACACTAACTCAAAGTAAGGACTCTTAATCTAAATTAAGCACAATTATCATTAAAAGGAGCCAAAATCTATGATAAATACCCTTAAAATGATATGAAATAACATAGAATAATTGGGCTAAATCAAATCCCTACTGCCTGGTTTATGGAAAGCCATGTCACTTGCCAGTGGAGCTGGAACGCAAAGCATATTGGGCGGTTAAGCAGTGCAACATGAATATAGAGTCCTCTGGTATGGAAAGGAAGCTGCAATTGCAAGAGTTGGAGGAGATTCGACTTGAAGCTTATGAGAACTCCAGACTCTACAAAGAAAAGACCAAATTTGTGCATGATCGGGGTATCTTGAGAAAGGATTTTAAGGAAGGCGATAAAGTGCTATTGTACAAGGCTCAGTTTACTTTCAAGCAAGGAAAATTCAACACCAGATGGGATGGACCATACACAGTCACTAAAGCGCACAATTTCGGTATGGTGGAGCTACTACATGAGGAGACCGGGGCCAGATTCAAAGTTAATGACCATCTACTGAAGTCTACCATGAGAATCAAAAGCCTCTTTAACTCCCTGGTCGTTTCTTTCCTTCACTCATTTACATGCTTTTGCTTAATTATTGATCTTGCTATGTTTTGTGTATTGTATGCTGAATGAGTGTTGGGGGAGAAACCATTTCAGGAGGATAGTAGTGTAGTTGTAGTTTGAATTCAATAAGACCCCCTGCAAGTTCTTATCTCTATCTTATTTCATTTTGTGCTTGTTGGTAATATGGTGCTTGTAATGAATTATATAAATCAAATTGATTGAGAAAGCTTGTTTGTGGTATACTACTTAATCATGGACTTATTGAGCACCCTTTTGATCTATTTTGATGCACTTTAAAGTTTTTGAAGTATCCAGCTACCTCTGTTGTTCGTGTGTTGTGTTTCTCTCTTGTTTGGGTGTTTTTTTTTGTGTTGTTCTGTGCTCTCTGTGATACTTCACCGCGGCAAACCTAAGCTTTTGCCCCGGTGAAGTTGTCCATGTTTGTTAGGCTGCTCTCTATGACCTTTCGCCGCGACGAACTTCAGCCTTCGCCACGGCGAAGGTCACCTGTTTCTAGGTGTTGCTCTTGAGATGGTTTCGTCGTGGCGAACTTATGCCTTCGTCGTGGCGAAACATCTCTCTCTCCCTTTGTTTTCATCTCGAGAAGGTTTCATTGCGATGAACCTATGTTTTCACCACGGTGACCCCGCCGTTCAGCGCTAATAAGTTTTTATTTTTACCCTATTTTTACTTGTGAAATTCCCTTTTTGCCCCCATTTCTGCCTCACCCACTCTCTTCTATTGAACCCATTTCGGTCTTTTCCCTTCCCCATTCCATTATACTCCCATTACCCCTTCAATTTTCAAAATCGCTCGGCCTCTCCCTCTTAGAAACCGCTCCCTCTCTGCCTTCTCCCTTTCAGAAACTGTAAGCGGCGAACCCTCTCTGCCTTCCATCTTCCAACCCGTCGGCCTCCACTCTTCTCCATTCCTCTCAGTCGCCCTCTCCCTCTCTCCTCTTCTCCCTTATCTCTTCCATTTTCTATTTTTTCTTAGCCTTTCTCTCCTTTGCTCTCCTTTGGTGCTGAAGCTCCCTTTTTCTCTCTATTGTGGTATGATTCCTCTCTTCCTTTGTTCTTTCTTTTGTTTTAATTCTATTTAGTTGTTAGTTTCTTTATTTGTTCTGTTATTTTGTTGTTAGGTTGGGTTATTTTGATGTTAGATTATAGTTACGTAGCTATTAGGCTATCTAATGATTCATGGTGCATTGTATTTTTCTTTAATCTCTTTACTTAATTCTGAAAGTTTTTGATAAACTGAAAACCTATGAATCATTACATAGCTATTTGCTACTGTCTAGGTTGTGATTTTGGTTTTTCTAGGGTAGTGTTAATCGCTATTTGTGTGGCCTTTGTTTAGTATGTTTTACTTCTTGTGTTCAGAGTATGCCTCGTACTAAGAACCCTGCGCCTGTGTCTGAGTCTGATTCGGGGGATGAATACACTTTTGAGGAATTATACCGAAAAATTGACCAAAGACCCCTCCTTAAGGAACGACCTTTTCCCTTAGACCCCCCTGATCACCCCTTTGTCCGCCAGCTCCGTGCCTCCCAATTGACCGGTGTCCAAGAGCGTTCTATGGGTAATGACGCTTTTGTTCGCCACTTTTACACCTATGCCCGTTTCCATGGCTCCTTGGTCGTCGACTTTCGTAATGTCCTTGTCCACTATTCCTTTACCGCCGATAACATCCGTTTCCATTATCGCCTTCCCCCTTGTCGCCATTCGGGTTATTCAGCTTATGGAGACAACTACCCATTTGATGATGTGGTCCAAACCTTGTGTCATGATAGAGCCACTTGGCATCGCCCCCGTACTTCTGAGCAATACCTTAAGCGATCCGAGTTCCGACCTGAGGCTCGCCCCTGGCTGCATTTTGTCTGCAACAACCTAGTACCTACCACCCACCTAGCCAATGTTCTAAAGCGCCAAGCCCTCTTTACGTTTACCTTCTCATGACTGGCCAATCCTTTGATGTAGCCGACACTATCTACTCAGCCCTCCATGATGCCATCAACACCCCCAAACTCACCAACAGCATCATTTTTCCCCACCTAGTCACTAACCTTTTTAGAGCTACCAATGTCCCTGAGTACAACAATGACAACTACTTTGAGCCAGCCCCTTTGTTTAGATATGACCACCTTAGACAGCCTGTCATTGGACCCCCTCCACCCATCCACCCTGTGTATGATGTTGGCGCAGTGCGTGCAGCCGGTGCACCAGCTCCTAAAGCTCAAGAAGAGCAACCAGATCCAGAAGCTCCTGAACCTGTCACCTTAGACACCTTGGCTGATGATATTGATGAGCTGGCAGACCATGTCCACCAGTTGTGAGTCACCCTCCTCCGTGAGATGAAGAGGCAGAAGGACCGCGATGCTCTGTATGATCAAGACTGGCATTACCGCCATCGTGTGGATGCTTTGATTGCTGACCGGTTGAACTTCATCCTACCTCTCGAAGAGGAAGACCCTCAGAGTGGAGCTGGCACTTCTGGTGCAGGACCATCCGGGTCTGGGGCAAATGATACTGGGACACAATAGTAGCTCTTTGCTTTTGTTTTGTTTTCTTTATTGTTCTTTGTGTTTCTTTTTAGTTGGTATAGCTGGTTACTTGTTAAACTTTTTGGATGTTACATTGGATGTTGTTTGACTCTTTGGCTACTGATGGCCTTTACAATTTGCTGTTACTCTTACATTGGTCCCAACTTTTATTGTTTTCTTTTTCTCTTTGTTTTGCATGCAACCTATCACCTTCTCCCTCCTTTTTGTGAATTCGATGTGTTTTGCTTTAATTTCAATTGGACTTCACAACTTCCGATTCACTTTGTGATTGGTTTGCCTGTACTGGTTCAAACATTGAGGACAATGTTGTGTTTAAGTATGGGGGAGGGACCTATTATGGATTCTAACAAATAATTCTCATGCATCCATGCATCTATGTGATTTTGAGGTTTTTTTGAACTGGTAAATTAGTTGAATTGTGAATACTTTGGAGTTAGTTTTCTAAAGAGTTGAAAATTGCATTGTTTACTGCTCTCTGTCACCTTTCACTGTGGCAAACATCTGATTTCGCCGTGGCGAAACCCCTTTTATCAGCATTAATATGTTGGAAATTGTGCCCTAGGGGCCAATCATTATGTTTTGAACATTGTTCATTTATGAATTTATTAATTATGTTATCATATTATTTGCATGTTTACTGTGATGACTATCCTTGGATAACTCATGGTTTATCCTAAATGTCCCTGGTCGGTCATCTATGTGGGAGCAAAGATGAAATAAGACCAGTATGACTTTAAAGATATATAGAGATATAAATTAAAGTCATAGGCACATGTAAGAGTACAAGGTGTTGGACCGACCCGCTATGAGAGAGCTGCATGGGTTAAGTCATAAGCTTCTCTCATATACAAACCATGTCACTGTGCCCTTTGACTTGAGATCATCATGGATTCCTACATGAGAAACGCTTAGCTTTGACCTAGTCAAAAGTCACTTTTGACCGAGTGATCATAAAGACTATGTTCAGGCTTAGTTGTTTTTCATGCGGAGGAATGTGAATGGTCAAGATGGAATTTGTCCCTCACATTCGTAGAGAAACATTACTGGGCCCCTCGATGAGTGAGTCTGAGAAATGTATGGCCATACTATAATGGAAAGGTAGTTCCATTTCTATACTCAGACTACTCAGGGATCGAGAAAGTAACGGTCATGAATAGGAGGATGACGTTCTCCATGCCTTGTCCATGACCAAAATGTCGTGTGACAAAAGGGACGCGATATGGTTGTATGAAAGGTTGCATCGTTCAATGATCCTCATATGTTTTGGGTAGTCGTGATGTCTTGCTAGAGACCGCTTACGACTTGTGAGTCATTATAGTTAATGGCCTACTGCCAACTTCATATGGGCCTACAGGGTCGCACACAAAATAGCCCAACACGAGTTATGATGTCCAGATTCATTGAATCTAGGATATGTCCAGATTCAATGAATAAATAGGGTGGACGTGTATATATATATAATATTCGTATATATATATTATATATAAATATAAGAGATATTAATTGTTAGATTTAATTTATAAGGATAAATTAGATCTATGTAAATTAATTCCGTCATATCTTTATTTTGAATTAGATAAATAGGTGAATTAAATCTGTGAGACGGATTTAATATAAACCGTATTTATTTAATTGTTCTCTTATCTAATTATGCAATATTTGATATTGTATTAATTTCGGAATTAATTTGGGATTAATTTCGAAATTAAAATATCACTCATAATACCTATAGCATCCTATATATTTGATATTAGGGAGCTAGGGTTTGAAGAGTGAGAGTGAAAGCACTAAGGAGATAAGGGACGGCCAAAAGTAAGGAGAGAGGACGGATTTTCAAAACCCTAGACGGACATAGACGCTAGCACGTCGTTCGAGGTTGAGGGCTACTCGTGTGGATACCGGTAGAGGAAGCCGACCAGAGTTGTCGACTTCGAACGACAAAGGAGGCGAGCAGAAGCATCCTGAACGGCCGAATCATTGAGTCACCAAGAAATCGAACACCGAAGGTAATGCTTCTTACTACCTGACTTAAACGCGATCGGTAGATCCGGGCAAGGGATTGAAAGTTTTAAAATTTTAAGTTGATTTCCGCTGCGCGTCGTCTTTCAATTCCCTACATAATATTAGCTCTCAGCCATACTTCATTGTGGCCAACTTATGTTTCGCCGCAGCAAAGCAGGCCCTTTCTCCAGACTTGGCTCTCTGTGAGCCTTTACCGCGGTGACCCCCATTCTTAACCACAGCGACCCCAAAAAAAATATTTATAATAATAATAAATAATAAATTCTTTGCAATTTCAGCTGATCTTCAGAAATTTTTCTTGACTTAGATTCTTTATGCTCCTGCATCCCTTTTGAAATTTATGGAAAGTTCAAATTGTACTTGTGCTTTTAGAAAACTTTCTATGCTTTTAAATGAGGTTTAAACTTGGACTAGTTATTCTCATGTTTTTGACAGATAGTAAATGATGATATGCTTTGAAATTAGGACTATGTGGTTTTTAACCCTTGAGATTGATTAATTGAGATTTTAGCCTTGTTGGAAGGATTTTTGGGCCTAAAGTTATTAAATTGAGTGAATATGCTTATTTCATATTTCTCTAGAACTTATTTTAATTCTTAATCAAAGCTTAATGAATCAATTTTTGTAAAAATGATAGAGGCATTCGATTTCAAACCCTCGTTTCCCAAACACAAACCCAATCATTTCACCATTGTAAACCCCTTTGGACCTTCATCTTGAGTACATGCATGCAATTATTTTGTGATTTAAAAAATATTAATAAAAAAACAGAGAGAGAGATAGAGAAGTTGCTCCAATAAGAAAAAAGGAAAAAGAAAAGAAAAGAAAAAGCAAAGAAAAGAATAGATAGAGAAATAAAATAATAAAAATAAAAATAAGTAGCTTCTCTCCTTATGTTTGTTTAGGATAATTCTGTTTTAATAATTTGTATGCTTGTACTCATTTCCATTTTCATTCTCATTCCATTCATTTCATTTGGCCTTCATTCAAATTCTAACCCTAAAAGTCCTCTTGATTTGCAAAGTTTGCTTCCTGTGGTGGAGAGGTAGAATTATTACAAGCCTATGGTAGAAATTGGATTGAGTAGACTTAGAGTGAAATAATCCCAAGACAAGTGAGTTAAGAGCAAAACACTTATCCGTGAGATAGATCTCTTTTGATAAATCTTTTGGGTTAATTGTCCATTGTGCTCATTTTCTTAGCATTTCCTTGTTTTACTGTTGTCAACTCCTGTGAGAATTTCTTACTAATCTTCTGCTTTCATCTTTAAGCATGGTAGTGCTTCTCTTTGTGCTGGTATCTCTTTGAATTATTTTTGAGCTTTGTCCAGGAGTACAAAGGTCTAAGTGTGGGGGAATTTGATTGAGCCCAAATTATTCTTATCTTTTTATTACATCATCTATGGTTTTGTTGCATTTTCTGGCTCTTTTGGCTATAATTGAGCTTATTTTAGATCAAGAGTCCTTGCATTGAGTTAGTGTCTTTTTGAGGGTAAAATCATCATAATTAGTTATTAATTGTATTCAATTAGTTTCTAGGACAATTGATGCATTAAATTGTTGCTTTTTAGTGTAGGACACCTGAGATTGGAGCCAAAATTGAAGACTCAAGGCACAGAGAGCAAAAAGAGGAGCCTCTACCATGGTTCGCCACGACACACTTCTGCCTTTGCCCCAGCGAACGTCTGCTTTCAAGAATGAAACTCTCTGTCATGGTTCGCCGCAGCGAACTCCTCATATCAGCACATTCAGACCCGACCATTTTGGGAAAATTTGACTTGCCCACTTCCATTAACCGACCCAGACACGTCATATTCGGGTTAGAAACCCTATTTTCGGTATGAAGGAGGTCAGACATGAATATTCAGCCACCATCCACGTTTTTCTCTTCATCTTCTCTCATCTCTCCCACCAGAACCCTAATCCCTCACCTTCCACTGTCATCTTCATCCATGGGCAACACTGAGTCAACTTCAATGGAGATGTTTCTACAGCATTAATTCTATATTCCATGGTTTACTGGAAATTTTTAGGATTTTTAGACACTAATTACAATAATACCCTTTATAGACCAATCATTTTAAAAATGACAATTTGGTCCTTTTCCAATCTTCACTTCAATTGTTGTGCTGTTTATCTATCTTTTATCTCACCTGGCCTTGGTCAACCCTAATTCCTTTATTAATCATGTTAAAGATATCAAGGTGTGACATATTTTCCTATTTCTGGGTTAGAAATTTTAGGATGTTACAATAAGCTGGGTCTGGTTAGTGCTTCTTCAGTTGGGAGACAGGAAAGACATCATGAATTTGACTTAAATTCAGGGGAAGGGCCAACTTGTAGGCTACTTGAAATGTCCTGCCTTTAACCCCTCAAAGTATGTATTTGTAAGCGTTACGGCTCAAGCAGATCATGGCACAAGCTCGTGGATTTAAAGTTTTAACATAACTACTTGGTTTACTATTCACTGTTAAATTTCCAGATTATAGGGCCAACTTCAAAAATCCATAACTAATTCCATTTAAATCGTATTGAGGTGATTTAAAATTATACTAAAAGCTATTTCGATGCTATTTTAGGAAAAAATATCCAATTAGACTTATCCTTGTCCAATTTGTATAGTTAAATCAATAGATATTACTGTTTATTTCGTAAAATCTGGACCTTCTAGATTCCGTGCCTTAACTTTGGAAATTCGTATCTCCTTATGTACGCATCCAATAGAGGTGATCTACCTCTCATTTTAAAGTTTGGGACGTGTACTATAAGTCTGCTGAATCTCGTGACTTAACTTCTTCGTTTGATAGGTCAAACTGGGGCTACAAACTCGCTGCTCCAGGATCTACATTTTATCCCTTAACATCTCTTTACTTAAATTCTTTTTATTTCTTTGGCATACATAACATGGGCTTACTCTTTCCCATTCATGCTCATACATTTCTATACATGCCATAAGCATTATAATTAAATACATGGCATCATATGTGTAACATCCCGAATTTTGTAACCCTAATAGCCCTGAAAGTACGGGTCAAAAATGAAGTAGCCCGTAATGGAGAATTGATGTGAGAAGAATGTTAAGGATAATGAGAAAGTCCCAAAAATATCTGGCTGGTGTAAATTGGACACCGGTAGATAGGGGAAAATTATCTGATAAGATTGGATAATGGAAATTTCAATATTTCCAAAAGGGCTGTAAAAAGGAAACTAAATAGCAAACAATGATACTTGAGGTCTAAAAGAATTATGAGAATTTTTCTGGAATTTTCCAGGACAGTCAAAAATACCGGATATTTGGACTGAAATAATTAGGGGTATTTTGGTAAAAATACCCAGAGACCTCAATAATTCTTGGGAAAATTATGGAAAATCCCTTGAGAATTATAGTAATTTCAAAAATTGGTTCCAGCCCAAATTGATGAGCAGAAGTACGATAATGGATTTTACGGTAGAATTCTTATCGGTAGAAAGCCCGATTTCTCAGGAATGGGATTTCTGAGCAACTGAGAGTTCAGAAAATTCTCAGGTAAATCATGGATCACCCTTGTAATAAGGAGAAAATTACGGGGATCTGATATATGATTTTTGAGACAGTGGATTTTATCGGGTTACCGATAAATTAAACGGACAATCATTCAGGAATAAGTGAATTGTCCGGAAGCCTGGGGTACGAAAATATTTAATAAAACCCCAAAAGTGATTTTTATGAAGAAAATGGATTTATGAAATAATTAGGGAAAAATTAGGTAAAAATAAAATGTTGACCAAGGGAGTTGACTTTTATTTTGTAACCTAATTATAAGTTAATCCCTAATTAATTTAATAAGGTTTGTGCCACAAGTGTTTTGGAGAATTTAAGTGGTCAAAAATAGATTATATTGACTTTAAAAAAAAAGTCAAAGAGGATTAAGAAAATTGGTCAAGGTAATTAAAGGAATTCACCTTGATTAATTAAGGCCAAAATATGTCATTATGTGATAAAATCACGTGACATAAATTATGCCTAATAATTATTACGAAAATTGGCATAAATATATGATTAATTAATGCCCAAGGAAAGATGATGAATTATGGTCCAATTATGGTTAAGGAAATAGTTATGATTTGGTTAGATTATAACCAAATAATTAAGTTAGATTTGGTTAGTTTGTAACCAAGGAAATTAAGCCTTTGTGTCTCTTTGTGTGTCAAGCAATTAAGTCAACAAAAGAGGCAAGAAAGAGAGGTGCATGGCGTCATTTTTAGTGGCTTGAAGAGCAAGATTGTCTTGAGAAAATATCAAGAGAAAGGAAAGGAAGGGAAGTATGAAATGTGTTTTCATTTGCCACCATGTAATAAAATCAACATGTGATCATATTAAGAGGCTATTATAGCACTAAGATAAGAATGAGTTGTGGTTAAATTAGAACCATGAAAGATGACTTGTCTTGAGTGGAAACAAAGCTTGAAACGTGGCTTGATGTGAGCCAAGTTCAAGATCAAGACAAAATGAAAGGCTAGGTTGTAATCTTGCACCAAGGACCTTTATGCAAATAACCAATAGTTCAACCCTAATTTTTGTCTATAAATAGACACCAAGGGGGAGCATTCACGGCACAAGAGAAAAGAGAAGAGAAACTATGGAAAAATTTTCCAAGAGGGAGAAAGAAGAGAGAACCAAGAGGAAAAGCTAGGACAAAGTTCAAGTAAGTGTTCTCTTCTTCCCTAGTTCATTTGTTCTTAGTTTCTCCTCATCTTTGGGTGAATTTTGGATGGATAAAACCTAGGGGAGGTGCTGTCCAAAATTCCTAAAAATGATGAAAGTTAGTTCAAAAGGTTTAAGGTTAAGATTAAAGCTTGTTTAAGGGCTTGAATCAAGAGATTTCAAAGAGCTTTTCATGAAAAATCCTTCCCTTTCACTTTGAGCTATGTCACGGCCTAAGTAGGGTTTACAAAGGAAAATGTTTTGATTTTAATTGATGCTTCCAATGAGTTTAGAAAATGGTGTTGTGTATAAATACACCAAGAAAGCAAAGTTGGAAGCTTGAATTTTTAAAAGGATTTTGGACCCTAAGTCCCTACATGTCACGGCCTAGAGAAATTTTAAGGAGGGAATGGAATTTCATAAAACCAATTCCATATTTGGATTCTACATGAAAAATCATGTAGGATTAGCCCTTAAAAGTTTCAAGAATTAAGTTAAGAAAGTTAGGCCAAAATTCAAGATAAAAGGGTTTTGAGCTAGAGTTAAATTATGGGGTTTATGTAATGATCTAAGTGGCATTGTTGGTTGTTAAATAGGCTTTATACAACCTCAAAGAAGGGCCACGGTTTGAAAGAGGAAAAAGAGCCAAGTAAAGGTAGTTTTACATCCTATTTATAAGTGTTACATACATGATCATTTTATGCTATGTATGCTTTATTTTATGCCATGATGCCTCCATGATTTTTATGTTATGATGTTGATACATGGAGATGATATGCTATGTCATGATATGATAATGTTATGTGTTTAAATTCCATGGCAAGTCACATGTTTATGTGTATGTTTGCATATAGCTAAATGACATGTTAAGTTGTAACCATAATTGTGATGTATTACTACTAAGATTCCCAAGAATCTTACCCCCCATATTTAACAAAACCCTAGGGCCTTCACTAGCCAAGAGCAAGGGCAAAGAGGTGGCCAAGAAGAAAAAGTAAAGTATCTTGAAGAAGTTGGAAATTCAAGAAGACATAGAAAAACCCTATTTGCAAAGTTATGTAATTAAAGTATGTTTTAGGGTTTATGTCTTCATGCATGGTAGAAAAGCATGCTAGATGTTATTATGAAGTTATTTGCATGCTTATATGATGGTATGATAGCTCTAGGTCCAAAGAGAGACTTTATCCTTCCAAGGGGGATAAAAGTAAACTCTTTAAGGTTTAAACTTTGACCAAAGTCAAAGTCCACATACGAGTGAGTTAGGACCTTGGATTCGGTGAGCAGATAGCTTGTATTTTTATCTGCAATATGAGATTTGAACCACTGAAATCCGATAACCACGCAAAACGTTATGCCCTTCCAAAGTTGGGCTAAAATAAAGTGGAAAATGGAAAATTGACCAAATGAACAGTAACTTTTCAAAACGAAACTGGTATTGATTTTCAAGGAAATAAATTCCCAAAGTATTTTTCCTCAAAAGGATATGGAATAAGCTTTCCGTAGAATTTGGAAGCACTCAGTTTTGAGTTCTGTAGCTCGAGATATGAATTTTTAAAGTTTGGTCACTTTTTAAGCAAAAGTGAATAGTAACCCGAGAAAGGGTTAAAATTTTCTTTGTTTTCCAAACTTTGTGACCATCCAAAATGCTTCCAAAGACTTCCGCTGAGCCTATTACGTATGTTAAAAGTAAGGTGTTACAATATGCATCCATAACATAAATTACATAATAAGAGAATTACACAATGAATAATAATATCATTCATTAACATGAACAATTCTCCACTTTCTTCTCCTTGCTTCTCATGCCATTATTGCCCATTGATGATTGACCTATATGGTTGGTTAGGGAGGGGTGAGATTTGGAGGAATCTCAGTAGCAAACAATACCACATAATCACGCTAGATGGATGCTAATGCACTACACGTAACTTGTTTATTCTCTTATTAATTAGTGACATATTAGCATGCTCAAATCTAACTTCTTGATGCATGGCCATGGAGACATAATCTACTCATCATGAATAGCAATTACAGCAGCTAAAACATGTCACAATAACATTCAATAACATGTACACAGCAACACACAAGCATACAACATCAAGCAATGACAATAGGTAAGTTCAATACCTTGCACCTCAAGCTTTCCTCTTGCTTTTCCTTTCACTCCCTTGACTTTCCAACCATGTGGGCATTCGGTCAACATCACCAAATATCCTCTTGGATGTTCCAAAGGTCCTAAACGTAACCATAATGATCATACAATCTATCAGGACCACTAGATTACATAAAATTCAAGATTATCTCTCTTGAACCTCAACCCTTCCTTTTAGTCTTAGGGTTTTCTTTCTAGCTTTCCTAACATAAATCTCATCATTTTCCATCCTTATGATCCATTTCTTGTCAATTAGGACTAGTTTAGATGGCCTTAGATTCAAGAATATCAAATCTGGAAATTTTGGTTCGCGGGTACTGTTCACGCAGAAACTCCAGAATTTTTGCTCAACTTTGAAAATTCATAATTAATTCCATAAAAATCAAAACTGAGTGGTTCCAAGTCTCACTGAAAGATAATTAAGTTAAATTTAAAGGAAAAATAGTTTACGAACCAATTCTACACAGAACAGTACCGGAATTGTACGGAACTCAAAACTCTTCCAAAAGTTCAACACTGTTTCCAGATTTCAAACCCTAACTTTGAAAAATCACCATAAACCGTACACATATCCAAATGAAGTGTTCTACACATGGATTTAAAGCTCACAGAGTGTACTTTAAGCATGAAAAATTTCAGAATCATATATGAACAGTAAATAATTCGAAATACGCATCAAATCAGATGCTATAGCCACTATATACCTTGATCTTGAAGCTTGAACTTAGGTGGACTTTCTCTCACTAGAAAATAGCTCTTTCTCTCTCTAGATGCAAGAGTGGCAGAGTTTCTCCTATGGTCCCTTGCTTGGCTGAAATATGAGGGGAGGGAGTGCCTATTTATAGCCAAAAATTTGGCTTGAATGGACCAAAATGCCCTTGGTGGCTAATAGAAAGGGTAAGGGCAATTTTGGAACTTCAAGTTGACTTTTACATCATCATTGCATCATCTTCTTGCATTATGCTTACCTCAACCTTCTAGAAGATGCCAAGTGTCATAAAAGTGGTGGAGGAGATGAGAGATTAGATCCTAGCCGTTGGATCAAACTTAATTCCTCCGAATTTACTTGGCCCACGTTTTTTCGGCTTCCTTTATGGCCTTTAATTCTAAAGAATATCTATAAATTTTCTTAGGCCATAACACTTCCTTTAACCCTTGCATAAAAATTCATTTACCAAAATACCCTTTTATCGGTAAAAACCGGCTCTTTAATTTATTAAAGCCACTCCACTAGCCTTTTGGTTGCGGGACTAATTTTATAAATTAGTACAACCTTTCAACCATTTAACCTATTTTTGTATACATTTTTGAGGTCTCTTGCTATCTCAAATAATTACCTCAAACGGTATACTTTTTACCGGTCATAACCTCAAAAATTCCATTTAAGCTGTCTCAGGGGTATTTTCATCTTTTTTTCTTCACAAAAGAGCCTTAGAATATTATTTCCCATTTTTTTGGGATTTTCTTGGAATTCTCCGTATACTCTTCCATTTTGACCCTTGTTGGTCATAACTTTCTGGATTTACAGTTTAGTCCCTACTTGGACTTAGCTTCATACAATCCTCTTTTGAGGTTTCTAACTTAACCTTTAGCCTGTGTCTAGCCTCTTTTCTCTCTCTGGGCCTTCAAGACTTTACTAAAGCCTCTAACTTTGATTACACTTTAGCCCCTTAAAACTTTTACTTTGCAGTTTAGTCCCTGAACTGTTTTGCCTTCCTTTCTCATCTTTGGGACTTCTGCTCAAAAGGGGTCTAGTAGCCTATTCAATCCAGGCTATTTCTGGTACTTCTAGGCTTAAAAGTTTGGATGTTACACTACTGGTCCTGCTTTTAAAAGAATCTAGAATGGTCCAACATACTTTGGACTTAACTTCCTTGTCTTTAGGGATCGACCCACTACTGTAGTTAGAGAAATCTTAAGGAATACATGATCCCCAACTTCAAATCTAATAGCCTCCTTCTAGTGTCACCATAACTCTTCTATCTTCTTTGAGCCACTAAGAGCCTTTGTTGAATCATCTTAATCTGTTGAGAGGTCTGATCTACTAAATCAAAACCATATATCTTTCCTTCATGTTACTCGGTCCAACACAAGGAAGATCTGTACTTTCTCTCGTAAAGAGCTTCGTACGAGGCTATTTGAATACTTGAGTGATAACTATTATTACACACGAATTCAGCCAATAGCAAGTATGAATTCGAATTGCCACCAAAGACAAGCGAACAAACCCACAACATATCTTCTAGAGTCTGAATTGTTCTCTTTGTCTGTCCATCTATTTAAGGATGGTACGCTGTGCTAAATTTGAGAGTAGTGTCCATTTCTTTCTGTAAAGCTCTCTAAAAGTTCGATGTGAACCTTGGATCTTGATAAGAAACAATACTGCTCAAAACACCATGCAGGCTAACAATCTCCTTAATGTATAACCTTACCAACTTTTCTGGCATATCTTTCATATTCATTGTTAGAAAATGGGCTGACTTGGTCAATCGATCCACTATCACCCATGTGGCATCATGCTTAGATGACGTAAGTAGTAACCCTACTGTGAAATCCATAGATATACTATCCCACTTTCATTTAGGGGTGTCCAAGGGTTGTAACTGTCCTGCTGGTTTTTGGTGTTCTACTTTCACCTTATGGCATGTTAGACACTTGGATACATTATTTGTTATATCTTTCTTCATTCTAGGCCACCAAAAAAGTTCTCTCACATCATGATACATTTTAGTCATTCTTGGATGATGTGTGTAACGGCTCTTATGGGCTTCTACTAAAATCATTTCTGTTAGATTGATTAGTAGAGGTACATATGTTCTCTTTATCAATCTTCATAGTCCCTCCTCAGCAATCACTGGATAACTATTAACACTGATCGTGTCATGTAACATCTAGACTTTTGGGCCTAGAAACATCAAAAGTAGCCTGAATTGGATAGGTTACCAGACCCTTTTTGAGCAGAAGTCCCAAAGATGAGAAAGGAAGTCAAAGCAGTCTCAGGGACTAAACTGCAAAGTAAAAGTTTTTCAGGGGTTTCAGTATAATCAAGGTCAGAGACTCCAGTAAAGTTTCAAAGGTCTAGAGAGAGAAAAGAGGCTAGATATAGGCCAAAGGTTAAGTTAGAAGCCTCAAAGAGAGGATTATATGAAGTTAAGTCCAAGCAGGGACTAAACTGTAAATTCAAAAAGTTATGACCAGCAAGGGCAAAAATGGAAGAGTGTATAAAAAATTCCAAGAAAATCCCAAAAAATGGGAAATAATATTCTAAGACTCTTCTATGAAGAGAAAAGATGAAAATACCCCTCAGATAGCTTAAATGGAATTTATGAGGTTATGGCCAATAAAAAGTACACTATTTGAGGTAATTATTTAAAACAGCAAGAGACCTCAAAAATGTATGTAAAAATAAGGATTAATTGGTTGAAAGGTTATACTAATTTATAAAATTAGTCCCGCAACCAAAAGGCCAGTGGAATGGCTTTAATAAATTAAAGAGCAGATTATACCTATAAAAGGGTATTTTAGTAAATGATTTTTATACAAGGCTTAGAGGAAGTGTTATGGCCTGAGAAAATTCATAGATACTCTTTAGAATGAAGGGGAATTTATGGAGTAGACAAAAGAATTTTTTGAATCCTGAAAGGCCATAAAGAAAGTCGGAGAAATGTGGGCCAAGTAATATAAGAGGAAACTTAAGGACTAAGTTTAGATCCTACAGTTATGATTTAATCTTCCTTCTCCTTCACTATTTTTGCAACATGTGGCCTCTTCTAGAAGCATGATGCAAGGATGATGTAATAAGGTGATGCAATGATGATGCAAAAGTCCACTTGAACTTCCAAAATTGCCCTTACTCCTTCTTCTAGCTACCAAGGGCATTTTGGTCCATTCAAGCCAACTTTTTGGCTATAAATAGGCACTCTTCTCCCCCCCAATTCGGCCAAGCTAATGAACACTAGGGGAAACTCTGCTGCCCTTGCATCTAGAGAGAGAAAGAGCTATTTCTAGTAAGAGAAAGTCCACCTAAGTTCAAGCTTCAAGATCAAGGTATGTGGTGGCTATAGCATCTAATTTGATACCTATTTTGAATTAGTTACTGTGCGTGTCTCATTCTGAAATTTTTCATGCTTAAAGTACACTCTATAAGCTTTAAATCCATGGGTAGAATACTTCATTTAGATATGTGTACGATTTATGGTGATTTTTCAAAGTTAGGGTTTGAAATCTGGAAACAGTGTTGAACTTTTGGAAGAGTTTTGAGTTCCGTACAATTCCGGTACTGTTCAGCATAGAATTGGTTCCTAAAACTATTTTTTCTTTAAATTTAACTTAAGGAGCCTTCAGTGAGACTTGGAAGCACTCAATTTGGATATTTTTAGATTTAATTATGAATTTTCAAAGTTGAGAAAAAATTCTGGAGTTTCTACGTGAATAGTACCTGCGAACCAAAATTTCCAGATTTGGTATTCTTGAATCTAAGGCCATCTAAAGTAGTCCTAATTGACAAGAAATAGATCTTAAGGATGGGAAATGATAAGATTTATATTAGAAAAGTTAGAAAGAAAACCCCTAAGACTAAGAGAAAGGGTTGAGGTTCAAGAAAGTTAGTCTTGAACTTTATGTAATCTGATGGTCCTAATAGATTGTGTGATCATTATGGTTATGTTTAGGACCTTTGGAACATCCAAGAGAATGTTTGGTGATGTTGACGGAATGCCTACATGGTTGGAAAGTCAAGGGAGTCAAGGGAAAAGTAAGAGGAAAGCTTGAGGTGCAAGGTAGTGAACTTACCCTTTATGTGCTTGACATGTTATGCTCATGTGTTGGTTTGTATTTGTTGTTTAAATGATGTTGTGACGTGATAATTGTTGCTGGAAATACTGTTTTTAATATGTTTCCATGGCCATGTATTTTTATACCAAGCATAAAGCATGATGGCATGTCACTAATTAACTTAAGTTTATGAAAAACTACATACCATATACTAGCATCCATCTTGTGCATGTATGTGGTAATGTTTGCTACTGAGATTCCCTCGAATCTCACCCCTTCGTAACCAACCATTTAGGTCAATCAATGATGGGCACTAATGGCATGAGAAGCAAGGAGAAGAAGTGGAGAATTATTGATGCTAATGATTGATACTAATATTCAATGTATAATTCTCCTATGTTATAATTATGTTGTGAATGCCATGTATTTAATTATAAAGCTTATGGCATGTAGAGGAATGTATGAGCATGAATGGGAAAAAGTAAGCCCATGTTAGGTATGCCAAAGAAATAAAAAGAATTAAAGTAAAGAGATGTTAAGAGATAAAACGTAGGTCATGGAGCAGTTAGTTTCGAGCTTCAGTTTAACCTATCATATGAATGAGTTAAGCTACAAAATTTGGTATACTTATAGTGCACATCGCAAGCTTTAAAATGAGTGGTGAATCACCTCATTTGGATGTGTATATGAAGAGATATGAATTTTCAAAGTTAAGGCGGAGAATCTGGAAAGTCCAGATTTTACCAAATGAATAGTAATCTTAATCCAATAAACTGTATGTTTTCAGTGAGGATGAGTTTAGTTGAATATTTTTCCCTTAAAGAGTATTGAAAGATTTATGTAGAATTTTGGAACACCTCCATACGATTTTTCTAGAATTAGTTATGATTTTTCAAAGTTGGACCTGTAATCTGAAAACTGGACAGTGAACAGTAATTTTCTGAAAATTAACGTCCAAATTGAAATTTTTAAGTGTAAGACCATCCAATATGGTCTAGAATGGTTCTAAATGAATGCTAAGGTACTATATAAGTAAGGTGTGACATGTCACATCCAATAATCTAGTATTTAGGAATAAGGATATTTCTAAGTATTTAAAGGCCAAAAAGGATAAGAAGAAATAAACAAATTTTGGTGGAAAATAATTAGTATGATTTTGCAAGTCAATTATAAAAGTTTGACTAATTAAGGAAAAATTGGTCAAAAATAATAATGGAGAAATATTTTCAAGCCTCAACAAATTAAGGAATAATAAGGATAATATTCCTTGAGAATTATATGAGGATGTATAATTAGTTTTATAACCAAATTACCCTCAAGAAAATTATAAAGGAATTTAAGGGTGATTTAGGCTAATTTATTGGAAAATTCCAGATAAATATTTTTAAAGAGAATAAAGTTCTAAGAAAATTTCTATGATATCCCAATGAATTATAAAAGATTATGGGATTAAAAAGAGACCCTCAAATGTCTAAGATTTTTCCTAATTCTTTGGACAAGTGGAAAAATCATTAATGAAAAGAAAAATAGTTCTCCTTTTTATTTAATTAATGGAAAATTGAGATTGAGTTAAAGAGGGCATTTTTGGGAAGATAAAAATGATGAGAATAAATTATGGATTTGACAAAAAATAATTACAGAGGCCAAAGTACTATAATTATAGAAAAGAAATTAAACCCGAAGTAAAATTGCACTGATAAAGTGAAGACCAGGGTATTGCACTTTACTTGCCCTACAATTTGCCACTCGTCAAGTCCCTAATAGAAAGTATTTAAAGTTGTGAAGTGTCAAGCCTTAAATGGAGAGGATCCTGACTTTTGGAAACTAATTACATTTCGAATTACTTAATTAAGAGAGATTTTTCAAGAATAAGCAGGGAAGTGACACTTGGCATATCATTAAATGTTGGTAGTTGAGATATTTTGGGCATTAAGAGAGCTCATCCTCCCCAATTTTCTAACCATTCTTTTTGGCCAAGGAGAGAAGAAACCCTTACCATCCATATTCCTGAGTTCAAGCAAGGAGAAAGCAACCACCTTTAATCAAGTAAGCTTGGAGTTAAGGTTAGTGGTTGAATCCATGTTGTTTCTTACTTGATTTCCCTGAGTTTGATGGTTGAAATTTTTGGTTATCCCCCTTGAAGTGTGCTGGTTGAATTGATAAATGATTATGGAGGGAAGTTTTGTTGATAAACATAGTTAGAAAACTTTGATTCAAGGTTGTTTCAAGAGGTTTTGTGTTGTTTTTGAAAAGATTTAATGGTTAGTTCCTTGAGGGGACTGTTCGGCCAAGTCAAGAGCTCTAACCTAGGATGAGGTTTTTAAAGCTTTGATACTTCCATTGTGTTCAAAATGGAAAATAGTGTAGGATAAACTTAAAGAACAAGTACTGGAAGCATTAGAATTGAAGTTGTGATTTTTGGAAAACCCACAAATTTTGAGGAAGGAAATTTCTTTTCATAAATCTAAGCTCATACTTGGATTTTACATGAAAAATCATATAGGAATGAACTAAGAAAGAATTTTTAGGGTTTAAGGAAACAAAGCTCCAAAATCAAAGATTAAAGATTAAAGGAATAAGGGTTACTTGATTCTTGCCTTTGCTTTTGTGTGGTTTGGTTTGTAATGTTGTTGACCCTTTTATGGATTGTGATGTTAGGGTTTGATATTTGTGGAGGAGAGGAAGAAGATCAAAGAATCAAAGAGCTATTGGAACAAGGTAGTGGGATTTAATTAATCACTAATGTTAACTTTGCATTGTTATTATGGCATGAATGCTTGCTATTATATGGTTGAACTATGATGATGGTGATATGGTGCTTCTTGCATTTATTGCCAAGGCTATTGCATGTTAAGGTTGCCTATTTACAAGAAGATTAGTTCTCTTATGGTAGCTAATGTTAAAATGCTTTAATGATGACGCATGTTGATGTTATGGTTGATTATTCTTACTACTAGGATTTTATTGAAATCTCACCCCTCCTCAAAATAATCTAACATTTAGGCATAACAAAAGAAAATCAACTATAACATCAAGCATGCATCAATTACAAGCATTCTAACTTTTTGCTATTAACAGGGAATTACTTAACCTTATACATGTAGCTCTCCAACATGCAATAGCTAAGACACTTAAAGCAAGGAGTATAGTTATATCATCATCATACATCATTAGCTCAACCACATAATAGCACATGAAATTGCATAGCAATCAATGCAATAATTAACATTAAAAGTTAATTAAATCTTGCTGCCTTTCTTCCAATGCTTTCCTTACCTCTTGATCTTGGTCCTATCTTCCACAAATGTCAATGCCTAAAATCACATTTAAAAAGGGGCAACCACACACATCACAACTATGCTACACAAATATAACTCGGAATTCAAGACACCCTTAACCCTTTTGTTCTTGAATTTTTGGAATTGTTTTCCAGTAACCTAAAAATTATCCCATTAGGTCAATCCTACATAATTTTCCATGTAGAATCCAAATATGAGCTTGAAATTTTAAAAACACATCTCCTCCCTATTGATCTTGATTTGGCCAAGAGGTAATAGTTATGGCCCTTCAATATCTAATTTCATTTTAAGGCATTCCAATGCTTATGGCTTAGGTTTACCCTACACAAAACTTCATTTTAAAGCCAATGGAAGCATCAAGACATGCAAAATCTCATCCTGCGGCAAAATCACTATTTGGCCGAAACATATATATAGGTTCCTTAACATGAATTTCATTCCATAATTATGTAATGCCACTTGAAACAACTTGTAATCCATGCATTTAACCTAGGTTTAACACGATATTCTTTCTTCCCTAACCTTGACACAATTCACCTAGCACCCAAGCCAAGGAGAAACCACCAATTTCAATCATAAAACTCTAGGAAACTAATCAATACACAAGGTAGAACATCAAACTAATCTTCGATGCAACCATGTATGACCAAATCTTTAAGCTTCTCTTTGATTACACTTTAAGAAAATATTTTGCAAGAGGTTCCTCTAGGTAGTTGAAAATAGTGTCTTGTAAGAGGGGAAGAGCTCTATCTATAAGCCTTGAGTTAGTTAAATGCCACCCAAGTTCAATAGAATTACAATGATGATGTGTCAAGCTAAGCTTCTTTCTTGCATTTTCTCTTTCCTTTATTTAATTCCAAATAAAATGAATTTTAGAAGTCAAAATCCTCTCCATCCCTAGCTTGACAAGTGGCACAATGAGAGCCAAGTAAAAGGTGTTTACTTTTTACCTTTTTCAGCACCCCTTTTATACTGAAATAGCTTTGCTTTTTTTTACATCAGTGATCTGAGCTTCCAAATAAATTTCTGTTAGATCCTTAACATTTTCTTATCAATTTTCCCTTCCTAAAGAGCCTTCCTTTGGTCCCATCATGAATTTGTATCATTAATAGAAAAGAAAACAAATTTTCTTACTATATTGGTTTTCTTCCTCGGGAGTTATTTTTTCAGGTTTCTAGGCTCGTTAAACTCTTATTAATCCCATAGAAGTTCCATAAATTTTCTTAGGATTTATCTCGCCTCATAAATATTTATTTGGAATTTTTCCAAATAAAACCCTAATTAGCATAATTGGACTTTAAATTCCCTTAAAGATTAACCAGGGGTATTTTGGGAATAAAACCACGTCTTATAATTCTCAAGACACTTTATCCTTAATTTTTCTTAATTTTCTAAGGATGAAAACTATTTTTCATAATTAATTTTGACCAATTTTTCCTAATTAGTCAATATTAAATAATTATTGAAAATTTAATAATTATTGCTTTCCATCACAATTTCAACTTTTGAGCCTAAAATATTGTCCAAGGACCTTTTCTCTACCTTCTGTAAATATTTGCTAATTTTTGAGAATTTCTAACATTTTTTTTGAATTTTCATATTTCTTTCCACTATTCTGACCCTTAAATGTCTGGGGATTTCCTTACTCTTAGTTATGAAATTTCCAGATGTGACACATCACACAAAAGGCAAAGGAATGTGAGCTATGCAACAAGAACCATGGTGATAGACCATGTCTAATGGGCCAGAACTTTTGCTTCCGGTGTGGGAAACCTAGACACTTTACCAGGGAATGTCTGTAAGGTGCCGAGGGCATGAGGCCACAGACCCAAGGAAGAGTTTTTACCCTGTCACAGGAAGAGGCCTGTAAGTCACCTGAGATGATCCAAGGTACGATCAGTATCAATGATTGCCTTGTGTATGCTATGTTTGATTCGGGTACTAGCCATTCCTTTATATCATATGACTGTGTTGGGCAATTGGGTCTAATTATTAATACCTTGCCATATGATATTGTTGTTTCCACACCCACTAGCCCTAAAGTTGAGACCTTACATGTATGTTTGAATTGTGTGGTCCAATATGCCCACTACTGCACTACTATTAATTTAATATGCATGCCTTTTCGTGATATTGATGTGATTATCGGATTGAATTGGTTATCAGTAAACAATATACTCCTCGACTGTAGAAACAAAACCCTAGTACTCCCTTCGAAAGAAATAATCCCTAGTACCAAAGTTAGACTGAATTTCATAACGGAAGCAAAAGCGGATAGATGCTCAAGACAAGGTTTTTAAGGGTACTTAGTTTTCTTAGTTTTCTTTTCAGTACAAGTAGAAACAGAAGAAGAAATTGATGAGATACCAGTAGTAAGGGATTTCCCTGAAGTATTTTTGATGAAAATAAGTGGACTGCTACTAGAACGAGAAGTCGAGTTTGCAATTGATCTCATACCAGGGACTACCCCAATATCGAAAGCTCCTTACAAAATGGCTCCGAACGAGATGGCAGAGTCAAAGAAGCAAATAGAGGAGTTGCTAGAAAAGAGATTCATTAGACCTAGCGTGTCTACCTGGGGTGCTCCAATACTTTTTGTTAAAAAGAAGAATGGTAGTCTAAGATTGTGTATAGACTACCGAGAACTGAATAAGGTGACGGTGAAGAATAAGTATCCCTTACCACAGATTGATGATCTGCTAGACCAGCTGGCTGGAGCTATGGTATTCTCAAAGATCGATTTATGATCAGGATACCACCAGCTAAGGATAAAAGCTGAGGACATTCCAAAGACTGCTTTTAGGACCCAATATGGACACTATGAGTTCTTAGTGATGCTGTTTGGATTAACAAATGCCCATGCTATTTTCATGGATTATATGAATTCGATTTTTCGCCCGTACTTAGATCGGTTTGTCGTAGTCTTCATCAATGACATCCTTGTGTACTCCAAGTCTCAAGAGGAACACGAGCAGCATTTAAGGACTACTTGAGTACACTAAAAGAGAAACAGCTCTATGCCAAGCTCAGTAAATGTGAGTTTTGGTTGGATGGAGTTAGATTCTTAGGTCACATAATTAAGCAAGAAGGTGTTACCGTGGATCCCAATAAAGTTGAGGCAATGCTCAATTAGGAATAGCTTAAGACAGTAATAGAGATAAGAAGTTTCTTAGGGCTAGCAGGTTACCATAAGAGATTCATATAGGACCTTTCTAGGATTGCCTAACCGTTGACCAAGCTTACCAGGAAGAATCAGCAGTTTATGTGGGACAATAAGTGTGAGGCAAGCTTTCAAGACCTAAAGCAAAGGTTGACCTCTACTCCAGTACTAGTAATCCCTGATCTAACACTATCGTAGCAGTGTACACAGATGTGAGTAAATAGGATTGGGATGTGTACTGATGCTGCAAGGCAGAGTTGTAGCCTATGCCTCACGATAGCTAAAGCTCATGAGGAGAACTACCCCACACATAACCTAGAGCTAGCAGCGATTGTTATGCCTTAAAGATATAGAGGCATTATTTGTACGGGGCAACCATAGAACCATTTCGTGATTATAAGAGTCTCAAGTACCTACAAGATCGAAAAGAGCTGAACATGAGACAAAGAAGATAGATGGAATTACTCAAGGACTATGTGTCACATCCAGTATTTTGTGACTAAAGTATACTTAGTCTAAAGATGGTTAAGGGCCAAAATATTAGTCTTAATGTAGATTGCACAACTTTTGATGTGAAATCAGGATAGGGACCAAAGTGAAATTTTTAGTATTTTGAGTAAGTCAGTATAAATTAGAGAAATTTGATAGAAAGCTCTAAAAATTTCTAAAAAACTCCAAAAATTACAAAAAATTCTATAGAACAGGATGATTGTCCCAGAAGTCAAAAATATGAAGGAAATTAATTAATATTAATTTTCTAGTAATTTTTGTAGTATTTGACTAATTAAGGAAAATTAGTCAAATTTAATTATTTCATGTGCTCCAAGGCCTCAGAAAAATTGGAAAAAATATGGATAAAATACCTTGAGAGTTTTAGAACATTGTAGAAGTAATTTTATTCCCAACTTACCCCTAGATTAGCTTTAAAAATATTTAAAGCTTATTTAAGCCAATTAGGGCTTTCATCCGGGAAATTCAAAACGAAATACCTAGAGGAGGAGTTAAATTCCAAAGAAATTCATCAAATTTCCTTAGAATTAAAGAGAGATATTAAAACTGATAGAGGAATTTTTTGAGTCCTGGAACTCTAGAAAGCATTTTTGGAAGGCAAAGTAATACTTTTAACCACCATTTTCGACTAAGGATTTCTATTCTTTTAAAAACCATTATGAGGGGTGATGACTCAAAAGTAAAAGATGGTCACTCAAAAGTAAATGGTAAAAGATAAGGATAGGTGGTCAAAAAGATCAAGGACAATTATGGTGCTACCAGTACAAAAGTTACTTAAGCCGGTAGAAAGTTATACAGCATATATTGTGAAAAATCTTCTTCCTTCTTGACTAAGCTATTCTTGGTGCCACTTGGAAGGTGAAAGAAGCAAGGAGAAGTTTCAAGATGTGCATGACATAAGCCCTTAGGAATTATGATCTCATATATAACAATTATCAACCAATCACATGATTTTGGCAATTTAAAAAAGGTTAAGGGCAAAATTATCCAAAGACCTTTATAAAATCCCATCTTCCTCTCCTACCTCCCTCACATTTTAGTTCTCATAGAGGAAACTCTTGAGAATTGAGAACTTGAAGCTTAAAATCAACCAACCAAACTTGGATCCAAGGTTAGTAGTTAATCCTAGTTGGTTTGATGCTTAAAAATCTTGAGTTTTATGGTTGTAAATCCATGGTTTTTCCTTCCCCTCTTGCTAGAAAAATTATATTGGATTGGTAGAGGATGTTTTTGATGATGGGAATTAGTTTAAGAGGTTGTTTATGACTTAAATCAAGTGGTATTATGTGATTATGGTTGATATTGTTGTTGTTGGAAATTTTGGTGAAAAAGAGGAAGTGTTTCGGCCTAACGGGTTCAAGAGGAAGGAAGATGAATTTTCTAATTTTGAGCTCATATTTAGATTCTACATGAAAAATTATGTAGGATTAGACTAAGAGAATAAGTTATAAATTGATGGAAACAAAACTCAAAAATTAAAGAGAAAGAGATTAAGAGTTTTATTTAATTTAAACATTGAGTTTTGTTATAATGTGGAATATAATGGTTATGCCCCTTGTTGAATAGGCTTTGACATTTGTGAAGGAAGGAGCCACGAACAAGAAGAGAGAGTTAAGGCTTACTCCACTTGGGGTAGCAAGATTTAATTAACTTTATGGTTAACATTGCATTGTTGTTATACTTATGTTATTGCCTTTGGATGGTTGAGTTATAGGGAAGTTTACGTATGACTTGTGGTTGCTTCTTGTAATGTTAAGTCCTGGCTATTGCATGTTAGAGTTTCATAAGGTATGAGTTAGTATTAGTTCCCTAACAATGGCTTTTAGTAAAGTTGTGTGATAATGATGCTTGTTAATGCTTAGTTGATTTTATCTTCCTATTGGGATTTCTATGAAATTTCATTCCTTCCAAATTTACCATGATTCAAGTAGGGGCAGAGGCACTTCGAAGAGGGAAGAGGATAATGGAAGAATAGCTTTATAGTTTTATGAAATGTCCTACCTTTAACCCCTCAAAGCACGCATTCGTAAGCGTTATGGTTCAAGCAGATCATGACACAAGCCCGTGGATTTAAAATTTCAACATAATTACTCGGGTTACTATTTACTGTTTAATTTCCAAATTACAGGCCCAAATTCAAAAATTCATAACTCATTCCATAAAAATTGTATTGAGATGTTCTAAAATTCTACAGAAACATATTTTGATGCTCTTTAAGGAAAAATATCCAATTAGACTTATCTTTGCCCAATTCATATAGTTTAATCAATAAATATTACTGTTCATTTCATAAAATCTGTAACTTCCAGATTCTGCGCCTCAACTTTGAAAATTCGTATCTCCTTGTGTACAAATCCAATTAAGGTGATCTAGCTCTCATTTTAAATTTTGGGACGTGTACTATGAGTCTGCCAAATCTCATGACTTAACTCATTCGTTTGATAGGTCAAACTGGAGCTACAAACTCACTGCTCTAGGACCTATGTTTTATCTCTTAACATCTCTTTACTTTAATTCTTTTTATTTCTTTAGCATACATAACATGGGCTTACGCCTTTCCATTCATGCTCATACAATTTCATTCATGCCATAAATATTATAATTAATTACATGGCATCATTAGCATCCACAACATAAATTACATAACAGAAGAATTACACATTGAATAATAATATCATTCATTAACATGAACAATTCTCCACCTTCTTCTACTTGCTTCTCATGTCATTATTTCCCATCATTGATTGACCTAAATGGTTGGTTAGGGAGGAGGTGAGATTCAAAAGAATCTCAGTAGCAAACAATACCATATTAATCATGCTAGATGGATGCTAATGCACTGCACGCAGCTTGTTTATTCTCTTGTTAATTAGTGACATATTAGCATGCTCAAAGCTAACATCTTGATGCATGGCCATGGAGACATAATCTACTCATCATGAATAGCAATTAAAGTAGCTAAAACATATCACAATAACATTCAATAACATGTATATGGCAACACACAAGCATACAACATCAAGCATTGACAATAAGTAAGTTCACTACCTTGCACCTCAAGCTTTCCTCTTACTTTTCCTTTGACTCCCTTGACTTTCCAACCATGTGGGCATTCGGTCAACATCACCAAACATCCTCTTGGATGTTCCAAGGTCCTAAGCATAGTCACATTAATCATACAATCTATTAGGACCACTAGATTACATAATATTCAAGACTAGCTCTCTTAAACCTCAACCCTTTCTCTTGGTTTTAGGGTTTTCTTTCTAGCTTTTCTAACATAAATCTCATCATTTCCCATCCTCAAGATCCATTTATTTTCAATTAGGACCACTTTAGATGGCCTTAGATTCAAGAAGATCAAATATGAAAATATTGCTTCGCGGGTACTGTTCATGCAGAATTTCCAAAATTTTTGCTCAACTTTGAAAATTCATAATTAATTCTAGAAAAATCAAACTTGAGTGGTTCCAAGTCTCACTGAAATCTCCTTAAGTTTTATTTAAATTACAAATAGTTTCAGGAACCAATTCCATGCTGAACAAACCTGAATTGTACGGAATTTGACACTCTTCCAAAGGTTAAACACTGTTTCCAGATTTCAAACCCTAAATTTGAAAAATCACCATAAATCGTACACATATCCAAATGAAGTTTTCTACCCATAGATTTAAAGCTTACAGAGTGTACTTTAATCATACCAAATTTAGAATCAGATACAAAGAGTAACTTATTCGAAATAGGCATCAAATCAGATGCTATAACCATAACATACCTTGATCTTGAAGCTTGAATCTTGTTCCTTCTTCTTGGCCTTCACCCCTATGTTTTTCTCTAAATTTTGGTAGAGTTTTCCCTCTACAAATGGCTGCCAAAATGCTCTTTCAAGGTGGGGTATTTATAGCCAAAACTTTGGGTTGAATGGACCAAAATGCCCTTGGTGGCTAATAGAAAGGGTAAGGGCAATTTTGGAACTTCAAGTTAACTTTTACATCATCATTGCATCATCTTCTTGCATCATCCTTACCTCATCCTTCTAGAAGATGCCAAGTGTCACAAAAGTGGTGGAGGAGAAGGGAGATTAGATCCTAGCTGTTGGATCAAAACTTAATCCTTAAGTTTCCTCTGAATTTACTTGGCCCACGTTTCTCTGGCTTTCTTTATGGCCTTCCGGAGCTCAGAAAATTTTTCTGTCTACTCTATAAATTCTCTTTAATTCTAGAGAGTATCTATGAATTTTCTTAGGCCATAACACTTCCTTTAAGCCTTGCATTAAAATTCATTTACTAAAATACCCTTTTATCAGTATAACCAGCTTTTTATGTTATTAAAGCCATTCCACTGGCCTTTTGATTGCGGGACTAATTTTATAAATTAGTACAACCTTTCAACCATTTAACCTCATTTTTGTGACAATTTTTGAGGTCTCTTGCTATTTCAAATAATTACCTCGAACCATGTACTTTTTACTTTTGTCTTTTCTCTTCACAGAAGAACCTTAGAATATTATTTCCCATTTTGTGGGATTTTCTTGGAGTTCTCTGTATACTCTTTCATTTTTACCCCTGTTGATCATAACTTTCTGAATTTACCGTTTAGTCCCTGCTTGGACTTAACTTCATACAATCCTCTCTTTGAGGTTTCTAACTTAACCCTTGGCTTGTATCAAGCCTCTTTTCTCTTTTTGGACCTTTGAGACTTTATTGGAGCCTCTAACTTTGATTACACTTTAGCCCCTCAACTTTTATTTTGCAGTTTAGTCCCTAAAACTGCTTTGACTTCCTTTCTCATCTTTGAGACTTCTGCTAAAAAAGGGTCTAGTAGCCTATCCAATTCAGGCTATTTCTGGTACTTCTAGGTCCAAAAGTTTGGATGTTACATTTTACATTCCATGGCATGAACTTGATATATGTATGTAATGATGCTGGAAATTGTTGCCTATGGAGTTGTAAACTTTGATAAATATTTTGAAGTAGTTTCTATATGAATTTGGCCATGAGATTTTGTATGCTTAAAATAAACATCTTGAGCTTGAATTCCATGCGTAATTCATTGGAATTCGAGATGTGTGCAAATTATGGTGATTTTTCAAAATCAGTGCTTTAAATCTGGAAAACAATTTTAACCATATGAACGGTGTAAATTCCATACAGTTCTAGCATTGTTCCAATATGAGTTAGCCCTTGAAAGTATTTTTCTCATGTAGATCTCTTTGAAAGCTTTTAGTAGGATTTGGAACCACCTCATTTTGATATTTTAGAATTAGTTATGAATTTCTAAAGTTGGCCGAAAAATCTAGATTTACCAAACAAACGATACCCGAGAAAGCAAAAATTCCAGATTTGTTTTCTTGCGTTGTAAGCCATCCAACATGGTTCCAATTGACGAAAAATGAACTCAAATATGGTCTATAGCTAGGGGGTTACACTATGACTACCAGATTAAGTACCATTCGATAAAATCCAATATAATGGTCGATTCCTTAAGCAGGAAGGTACTTGATGCAGCCCTGTCGTTAGGCTCTCAAAAGAATAACTAAGCTAACTGCATTATAGGGCAACTAACTTAGGTGTCAATCTCTTTGAGGAGCTAGTTGCCAACTACTAATTAAGTAAGTGTTAATTACAAATTAACCAAGAAGAATGACATAATTGAATTGACTATTCTAAACTAAAGAAAGATAACTATTATTTTTGATTTCTAGTTTTATTATGGAATGAATGATGGATGTAGTGAATTTACTTGATGGTTGATTTTGCTACACTTTGTTGTTTCACTTCTATTAAGTTCAATTACATCTCACTAAGCCAGTACCCTTAGTACCTAATTGACATTGTTAGCTACCTAATTGGTTAATCAGATAAAGTGCCTAGGACTTAGCTTATATTGGATTCACAGAGGCTCTTTAAACTCTCAACCAAACCTAGACACCTAGCACATTCAATTAGAAGCTTCAAGAACATGAACAATCAATTACAATAGACAAGAGGACTATGACACATTGATTATCCATTAAAGGTAAATCCAATACAAGTAATCAAAATCTAGATCAGGCATACCAGCACGAATCCTCAATACATATATCAATTGAACCACAATAATATACATATAGAGTAGAAACTAAAATTTAACACAAATAAGCTTCCTTTAGGCTTTAAAAACTCAGAATAACTTCATCAATCATCAAGGAGTAGACGAATTCAGCTTCTCATGACTAGAGAACAACTCAACCAAACCTCTGGATCTCCAATGGCCATTAATTGCTGAGATGTGGATGAATAAAATCAGATCATGGATGAAAAAGAGGATTGATCGGCAGAAATAGATGGAACAGGGATAGAAATGGGGGTAGAATGGTGGATAGGATGAAAATGGAGGTGAAGAGGATGAAGAGATGAAATCTAGGTGAGAAGAACTGAAATGAAAATTATCTGAATACCACCCCACTGAACTCGTGCAATTGATTAGTAAATGGCAAAGTTGAAAGTTGGTCATGATGAAGTATGCCAAAATGGTCACTGATATTGATGAAACTACCTATAATGCACACAAACTAAGGGATCAAAAGCACAC